>NC_064643.1:167985622-168288652 GCF_023864345.2 Schistocerca serialis cubense | reverse complement strand
TCAAAGTGGACAGTAAGGTGGCGTAAACGCTGTCTTATCTGCACTGGCTGGCATTAATGAGCGGCACTTAGACGTTCCGATTTACGATACGCCCGCTCCGATCGCGCGCCGTTACCGGTTTAAATAGCCTCGCGGTGCCCGTCCTGGTCAGCTCTCGCTCCAGAGGACAACAGCGCTACCAGCTCCACCAACCACCAGCGCCAACATGCAGCCCATCCAGGTCGTCGTCGTCCTCGTCTCCCTGGCCGTCGCCCTGTGCCAAGTGAGTACCACACACCACATCTGAGCACCACGCAGCAGCAGACAAAGGCCGGCCTTCTGTTCACAAAGTACAAGGTGTCGAATCGACTCATTACGAAAATTATCCACGTTTGTGGCGACCTATCTTCTACAGCTTGAAAAGTCACTCGGACCGTTGAGTAGAAAACAAAAGTGGCCCTGTCAATATGCAGACTTTCGAGATAAACGCTCGTATGTACTCCACCACATCTACATACACGGTGCGTGGTGGAGGATACCTTGTACCACGGCCCTGCTCTATTCCACTCGTAAATGGAAAGAGCGAAAAACGACTGTATGTACACCAACGGCTTTGTCACGGTGGTAACAGGGGTTCCCGTCGGTTCACCGAAGTTAAGGGGGGACGTTGATGAAAAACACACTCTATTTCAAAAATGCACCAAATCCACAGTTTTGGAGATATGGCAATGAAATTTTCTACCACGCTTTACATGAAAGTAGCACATTTACATGTAAAATCCTTTGATTAGATACATTCAACTGTTTTTGAATGAAATTCGAAGTTTTATTTTCAAGAAATAATGTATGTTCCTTTTTCTCTGTTGCATCTCTTTATACGTTGTATGCTTCTCTCATGACGTTTTTGGAATAGGTCAAATAGGAGAATTTTCATAATTTTTAAATTATAATTCCACAAGTACAATTTTAAATTCATGCAAAATTCCAACCACTTTGCCCCATATCTCAGCTTCCAATCAGAATGTCAAAATTTGCTCTTCAGACAACGTTTATTTGGTTTACAGAAATATGTGTACAAAATTTCATAATTCTAGCATGCATAGAAACTGAGGAAAAGGTACATAAACTTCAAAAAACAGACTTTTCAGGAAACGCAATTTAAAGTCCAACTTAACTTTTTTACTTATATCACCTGCTCAGAAGGCACCACATTTGACATTTGTACTCTGGGTCGTCTTTCCCTTCAAGGCTTCTCTTCTGGTTTCTTATTGTCTGTCTTCTTTCGTTTACCAGGTCTTCAACCGACTTTTCAGTTGCAGAGACGTGCTGTAAATCAATTTTTTGCAGGATGTCTTGAGTAAAATTTCCTATCTTGAAGCCCATTCTTTCTAATACCTTCATCCTCCCGACGTTTCCATCATTAAATACAATAACCGCATCATAAGTTGCAATTCTAGCAACTGTATCAGATGCAAATGTGTTTTTAGGGCATCGTTTCCATATGAGTGAATTTAGAGACTCATTTGGATTTTGGAA
Organism: Schistocerca serialis cubense; assembly: GCF_023864345.2. Lineage (NCBI taxonomy): Eukaryota > Metazoa > Arthropoda > Insecta > Orthoptera > Acrididae > Schistocerca > Schistocerca serialis. The sequence goes on along the minus strand of NC_064643.1, from coordinate 168,287,137 downwards.
TTTGCCACGAACGCAGTTTTTGAGAAGTGTAGGATCGGCCAAAGATGATCTATAAAACCAAAGAGTATGTATCACGGCCTTCTACATGTATCCTGCGCACGTTTGGTTGAAAGTAAAACACAGAATCGTTGTTCACTGAGCTGATATTGGAGTGGTGCTTCAGAACGTGGGCGTGGCAGGGAGGCCGCGTCACACTTTTAATTAATTTTCAGGCACTTCGGATGCGATTTCAACATTGAAACTTTGGGAACTTATTGTCCATGAGTTGTACTAACAAATAAAAAATAAATCGAAAGTAGACATTTTTGGTCAATTTCATCAACGTCCCCCCTTAAAGTGTTTCGCAGACAGAGGTCTTCTCTCCTCCAGGGATTCGAATTTGATTTCACGGAACATTTCCGTAGGACTCGCCTGTTGGTCGATATATATATCGGTGGAATCTAAATTTTTTTACCGCTATTGAGCTGTACTTTATTATAAAGAAAGGAAGTTATTGAAGGTTAACTGTCGCCGTAAGGTGTTGTGGACGGTGCACTTCCCTGTTATTCATTTTAGTGTTCTAGTCAATGTGTAAACTTGCTAATTATTTTCCCTTTAAATGGAGTGTGCCTCCCTTGACGTTATAAGTGACTGTTTCATAACCAGTTCTTTAACGCGCCTAAGCTCATATTTATATTTATGGGAGAACTTAAACTGTGTTCGCCTGTTGAAGTTTAACTAAAGTGCAGAAAACTGAATCAGGTGTTTATTATTGTTCTAGTGCTATTATCTGTCAAGTGTAACACGTGGCATTTTCTTGGTCTGTTATCGAGTGTTACAATAAATGCAAATTGCAGTGAAGAGGTGCGCTGTTTCAGTCGTTCCCGTCATCTCCTATCTCCGCACATAATATTTAATTGTTTGATATAAGACTGATTAAGCCTTTGTTGAAGTATTGGAGGGAGGTGCGCGTTTCTCAGGAGATGCAAAGATTATCGGATCCATAATGGATTGAGTCTTTTCAAACCCCACGTCGTTCCTTGTTGAGCGGTAGTTGAGTGTGTGCGTGTGTGTTTTCCAGCCCCACATGACTGGAGCCACGAGTGAGGCCGAGGCTGCGCGAGCAGCGGCCATCGCCAGAGCCTTCCAGGCAGCCAGCTTGGGTTTCTCCGGCGCCCCAGTAGGTGAGTACCGTAATGCACTGCTCAAGAGTTATACTCCACTGACGACTGGGCATGTTACCAAATTATACCTTAATCCTTCGCAATTTAAACACACAGCAACTCATCATTGCAGCCTCAGTCGTTTACACAAAACTAACTGAAATGGCTGACACGTTATCCTGGGGGCTTTTCATTGGACTTTGAGAGCTCCAATGACGTGTATACTCACCGTGAGCGTTTATCACTGCCTGACATGTACGTATATCTGAGGAGGACACCCTGTGGTGTAGATTCCATTCTTCAAGAAGAGCTCATGAGAGTTTCTGGAGAGAGTGTGGTAGAACTGGACGACCACGAACACGTCCGTCAAGCCTGTCCCACATACGCACGCTGGGGTTTATGTCAGGACTCACCGCCAGCCATTCTGTTACTCCAATGTCCAGGCTTCTCAAGACAGTCCTACTGACTCCCGCCACACAGATCGTAGCATGAGAAGGAATTCAGAGCCACCACCATATGCAGCAGCCATCAAGTGGTCCAACAGATCTATTCGACTTACAGCCTAGCTGTAAGGCGAACTTGGCTAACTACAAGAACCGTATGGCTGACAACACTGAAGGCCCCCCACAACATCACAGATCCTTGAAAGAACTGTCGATTACTTTGACAACATTTGGGACGTACTGCCCACTGCGGCTCTCTGAATACGAACATGGCTATCACCTACTGAGAGGGTACCTGGACTCGTCCGTGAGTAATTCATTTCGTCAGTGACGAAGATGTAACTTGACATGGGAACGGCAGAACTTGCCTCAAACCTACGTGGCATGCTCTACCCTCTGGTGTAGATTCCATTCTTGAAGGAAAGCTCATGAGAGTTCTTGGATAAAGTGTCGTGGAACTGGACGATCACGAACACGTCTGTCAAGCATGTCCCACATACGCACGCTGGGGTTTATGTCAGGACTCACCGCCAGCCATTCTGTTACTCCAATGTCCAGGCTTCTCAAGACAGTCCTGCTGACTCCCGCCACACAGATCCTAGCATGAGAAGGAATTCAGAGCCACCACCATAGGCAGCAGCCATCAAGTGGTCCAACAGATCTATTTGACTTACAGCCTAGCTGTAAGGCGAACTTGGCTAACTACAAGAACCGTATGGCTGATAACACTGAAGGCCCCCCACAACATCACAGATCCTTGAAAGAACTGTCGATTACTTTGACAACATTTGGGACGTACTGCCCACAGCGGGTCTCTGAACACGAAGACGGCTATCACCTACTGAGAGGGCACCTGGACTCGTCCGTGAGTAATTCATTTCAAAAATGGTTCAAATGGCTCTGAGCACTATGCGACTTAACTTCTGAGGCCATCAGTCGCCTAGAACTTAGAACTAATTAAACCTAACTAACCTAAGGACATCACACACATCCATGCCCGAGGCAGGATTCGAACCTGCGACCGTAGCGGTCGCTCGGCTCCAATTCATTTCACCAGTGACGAAGTTGTCAGTTGACATGGGAACGGCACAACTAAAGGCGTCCTGAAACATGTTGTCATGTCAAGCGTGGTGCTCGAGCGGAATGGATTCTGTTCATTACAGTCTGATCGGACACAGTGGCTCCAGTGGCCGTTGATCGACTTGCAATGCTCTGGCTGTACTCGTACGACGCCGCAACGCACGGATGGCCAGGTATTGATCTTCACGTACGGGTTGTAATGCGTTGGTGACCTTGCCCAACTCGCCTTGTGTACTGATCTGTCTCTCTGTAGCGTATCCACAACCTATGGATGACACATATAGAGACATTAGCACCTGCAATAACACAACCGAAAGCTCATCCTTTTTGGATCGAACACCCCGCCCATGCAACTCGAATTACATTAAAATGTAGCATTGGATGTGCTTGGCTGAATACAAGGTCCACAAATGACAAATGCCATCTGTGTAACACACTAGAAAACACTGGGTCACCGGAACCCGCTTCCTTCTAGGGGGTGACACGTATAAGCAACGCAGCCAGTAGGTGGCGAAAGATTTTAATTGTTGCCTACACTGAAAGCGAAGCTCTCAAGCCGCGCAATAAGACCACAGGTACAGCCTGTATCAAAACAGATTTAACATACCGGCGTTATAATAGTTTTGAACAGTGTAGAACGGAATGCGTTACTAAGTAGTCTACAAGGTTAAGTTTGCTGCTGTAGTAACATTCAAAAGTGGTGTGAGTGTTGGTGGTGGTGGAGAGCAACGAATAGGCTAGCAAACCAACAGTTCTGGAGAGCCAGAACAGTTCTTCTTGCGTAGACGGGTGGACTGCTGTCCAAATGTTGGCCGCCGGAGGCGGATTTATTTGCTGAGGGAGATGCGGGCCGTTTCCAGTGTTGGCTTTCCCGTTTGCCCTCATCCTCTCGAAATACTGTGGGATGGAATCATCCTGTTGCACATTAACGACCGCCACCACACTGCAAATGGGACGAAGGCTACTGTTTGGTTGGGAAAACACTGCAACATCCTCCATACAGCTCGTATCTTTAGTCGTGTGATTTTCACTTCTTTAGCGGCCTGAGAAAAGACCTATGTGAACGTCTGTCCAAGACGGTCGATCGCGTTCTACGAAACAGGAACTGACCGTCTCGTCTCCCACTGGGATAAATAACATATATGGTGATTACTTTTCGCTGGAACCATTCCATGGTCCCCTTGTGGCGGATATTCTGTTTTCATTTGACTGCCCCTCATAATTCGCCTGCTCACTACAACTCAATCGTACGGGGACCTGCTACTGGCCACAGCGTAGCTGCACTTTACGCTTTCCTGCTCTGTGTCAGTTACGGATTCAGTGCTGGAGAACACAGTCCTGCCTGCCCTCAGCTCCTGCTTATGTTCCAAAACACGGTGACGGCATCTGTTCGAAACCATAGTGCAAGCGACTTAATAGTGAAGCAACACTGCATTTTATTGTCCACAGCCCGTTCTTAGCAGTTCTAAACCAGGCCACACCCTCCTGGCCACAAAAAAATATCTTTTTTCCTTCTCACCCTGTCCACATTCAACGACCATGTCTTCATTTAACCGTTTGTGTGTACACTGATGAGATGTGATAATAGGTAAATATTCTTTAACCACATTAAACAAACTCAGAGTTCCAAATAGTGTCAGATGTTGTATACAGGATTAAGATATGGTGATTTAATGAACCATTCAAAGGCGATAGGGTGCCCAAACCAGAAACATATCCATACAGCCTTGTGAACAGGGCTTCTGCCATCTTCTAACAAGAGAACTTCCCCATCGCACCCCCCTCAGATTCAATTATAAGTTGGCACAGTGGATAGGCCTTGAAAAACTGAACACAGATCAATTGAGAAAACAGGAAGAAGTTGTGTGGAACTATGAAAAAATAAGCAAAATATACAAATATACGCAACATCAAGGAGGGTGTGAGCTCACGAGCGCCGTGGTCCTGTGGTTAGCGTGAGCTGAGCCGCTGCGGCACGAGAGGTCCTTGGTTCAAGTCTTCGCTCGAGTGAAAAGTTTACTTTCCCTATTTTCGCAAAGTTATGATCTGTCCGTTCGTTCATTGACGTCTCTGTTCACCGTAATAAGTTTAGTGTCTGTGTTTTGCGACTGCACCGCAAAACCGTGCGATTAGTAGACGAAAGGACGTGCCTCTCCAATGGGAACCGAAAACATTTGATCGCAAGGTCATAGGTCAACCGATTTCTCCACAGGAAAACACGTCTGATATATTCTATACGACACTGATGACGGCATGTGCGTCACATGACAAGAATGTGTCGTCGACCCGCCCAACTTGTACACTTGGCGAGTGGGTAAAAAGATTCTTCTACCTTGCCCGATTTAGGTTTTCTAGTGGATGTGATAATCACTCCCAAAAAAGTGATGAAAACATAAAAGTTTGTCACGTAAATTCAAAATATAAAATTAAGCTTTTCACTCGAGGGAAGTCTTGAACCAAGGACCGCTCGTTCCGCAGCTGCTCACGCTATCCAAGGGACCACGGCGCTCCTAAACTCATGTTATCCTTGATGTTGCCTATGTTGCGCATAGAGTACCCAGTTTGTATATTTTGCTTATTTTTTCATAGTTCCACACAACTTCTTCCTGTTTTCTCGATTGATCTGTGTTCAGTTTTTCAAGGCCTATCCACTGTACCAACTTGTAACTAAATCTGAGGGGGGTGCGATGGGGAGGTTCCCTTGTAAGACATGAGTGTGTGTGCAGCATAAGCATAATGAAGATTAAGAAGAAAAGGCAGTAGTTGGTCACCAATAATCTTGAAATACAAACCCTGCTCGTGTTAATAGCAATATGGATGTGTCAGATAAACTCATGGGATGAAACCACCTCCAAGGCATCACAGAGCCACCTGGGGCCAGGAATATAATTTCTACAAACTGGTTATTAATCGCCTCGTTGCACCGTCGGTACACGGGGCGCTTTGCAACATTTGGGAATAGGCCAAATCGCACTCTTTCGGCAACGCGACTCGCAGTCAGTCAGATACTGTCCACTTGTACTGATTGGCTCATTGAAGGCATGAAACTTTATGTGCCACTGTCAACAATGTCCTTTTGCGAGGTACCCGACTTCTTATGTCCACTGAATGCAGTTCTTTTACAGTTGTTCGCTCAGAAACTGTTTGAGATGAACAGCAGAAATGATTGTGGGATTATAAACCGAAGACCCTCGCTAAGGCTTGTCAGTCCTGTCTAGTCCATGTTGGCTAGAATCTCTTCACGACCACTGCACTTACAGTACACACCACCGAGCGAGGTGGCGCAGTGGTTAGACACTGGACTCGCATTCGGGAGGACGACGGTTCAATCCCGCGTCCGGCCATCCTGATTTAGGTTTTCCGTGATTTCCCTAAATCGCTCCAGGCAAATGCAGGGATGGTTCCTTTCAAAGGGCACGGCCGACTTCCTTCCCCGTCCTTCCCTAATCCGATGAGACCGATGACCTCGCTGTCTGGTCTCCTTCCCCAAAAACAACCAACCAACAGTACACACCTCAGACTGTCTGACTCGATACACCAAGAAACGGGCAGCTTCATGCGAGATATGGTGAAGGGCATATCCCAACAACGAGGAATGACATGGAATGTTGACGGATGTTGCAGGCTTGGATTCGGCTTCGGCTGTGGGACTGGAGAGTGCCCAGCGTGCAGCTGCACTGAATGCGGCGAGAGCAGCAGCGGCCAACGCAGCAGCCAGGGCGGCTGCAGCCAATGCCGCTGCACGTTCCCTGGGAGCTTCATCAGGAGGTGAGTCGCAGACTGGCACCATCTGGGGGCGGGACACACTGCTACTAGCTGGGGATGCAGCACTACTGGGGATTGGGGCTGGAGAGGTACATACTGGCACTACTGGGGAGTCTGCACAGTGGCTCTAGCTGTGGAAAGGGTGCTAACAGGGGTGGGGCAGGTGAGGTGCGCCCTGGCACCACCTAGGGGCAGCGCACTTTCTGGGGAGCTACTGCATGTGAGCTGCACACTGGCATTAACTGGGGGTGGGTGAGTGGGTCAGTTGCCCACTGGCATTAGCTGCGGGCACAGTGCTAACTATGGCTAGGGGTAGTGAGGTCTCACTGACACTACTTCGGGGCAGGGTGCTACCTGGGGCTGGGGCAGGTGAGCTGCACACTGCCATTACATTGGGGCAGTGTGTTACCTGGGGGTTGGGGCAGGTAAGTTACATAGTGGCACTACTTTGGATCAGGGTGTTACTGGGGTGGGGGGTGGTGGTTGTTGTTGTGGTCTTCAGTCCTGAGACTGGTTTGATGCAGCTCTCCATGCTACCCTATCCTGTGCAAGCTTCTTCATCTCCCAGTACCTACTGCAACCTACATCCTTCTGAATCTGCTTAGTGTATTCATCTCTTGGTCTCCCTCTACGATTTTTACCCTCCATGCTGCTCTCCAAAGCTAAATTTGTGATCCCTTGATGCTCAGAACATGTCCTACTATCCGGTCCCTTCTTTTTGTCAAGCTATGCCACAAACTCCTCTTCACCCCAATTCTATTCAATACTTCATTAGTTATGTAATGTACCCATCTAATCTTCAGCATTCTTCTGTAGCACCACATTTCGAAAGCTTCTATTCACTTCTTGTCCAAACTATTTATCGTCCATGTTTCACTTCCGTACATGGCTACACTCCATACAAATACTTTCAGAAACGACTTCCTGACACTTAAATCTATACTCGATGTTAACAAATTTCTCTTCTTCAGAAACGCTTTCCTTGCCATTGCCAGTCTACATTTCATATCTTCTTTACTTCGACCATCATCAGTTATTTTGCTCCCCAAATAGCAAAACTCCTTTACTACTTTAAGTGTCTCATTTCCTAATCTAATTCCCTCAGCATCGCCCGATTTAATTCGATTACATTCCATTATCCTCGTTCTGCTTTTGTTGATGCTCATCTTATATCCTCCTTTCAAGACACTGTCTATTCCGTTCAACTGCTCTTTCAAGTCCTTTGCTGTTTCTGATAGAATTACAATGTCATCGGCGAACCTCAAAGTTTTTATTTCTTCTGCATAGATTTTAATACTTACTCCGAATTTTTCTTTTGTTTCCTTTACTGCTTGCTGTGTGAGAAAGGTGAACTGCACTGCACTGCTTGTCCCAGGACAAGCTTGTACTAAATATGGGCAGGATATTACTTGGAAGCTGGGCCTGACCAGGTGCACACTTGCACTACCTAGAGGCAGGGCACAGTTTGATGGACTGAGGCAAGTGAGTTGCATACTGACATTACTGGGGGCAAAGTGCTACCTGGGGGCTGGGGCATGTAAGTTGCACATAGTGCAGGGTACTACTGGGAGTTGGGGCAGGTGATTTGCATACTGACAGTGCCTGGAGGAAGGCGTTACCTGGAGGCAGGTGGGGGAGAGGATGGCAGGTGAGCTGCACTCTGGCAAGGCATTACCTGGGGGACTAGGGCAGGTGAGTTGCACACTAGACCTTCCTGGGGACACAGCTGTACCTGGGTGCTGGGGCAGGTGATTGCACACTGCCACTACCTGGGGCTATGATGCTACCTTATGACAAGTTAGGCGAGTTTCGCTGTGGCACTGCTTGGTCAGTAGGACACTACCTGAGGGAGGTGGGTTGGGGCAGGTGAGTTGCAGAAGGCACTAACTGGGGACAGGGTGCTACTTGGGTGATGGGACATGTTGGTTGCACACTGGAAGTACCTGGAGCTAGGGAATGTGAGTTTTACACTGGCACTACCTAGGTCTAGGGTGCTACCTGGGAGCTACAGCAGGTGAGATGCAGTCTTGCAATGCCTGGAACAGGGTGCTATCTGGATGCTGTGCTGAGATAGGAGAGGTGTACATTGGCACCACCTGGGGGCATGGTGGTGCTTGGGGGGGGGGGGGGGGTCTGGGGTAGCTGAGTCCCACACTGATGCTGATTGGCAAAGTACCTAGCATCTATGGATCAATATCTGGCCACTTTGAAAGCATCCCATGCTGAAAGTCTCACAGTAGGAGAATGGACAATCTTTTACAGGTTGCTGGCATTCTGTCTTTCATAATCTGTCATTACATATGGTCAATCTAATGAAGACTTAGCCAGGAAATTAGATCCCAGTGTTCCTACTATCTACTTCTTCGTTTTTAAAATGGTTTACAATGTATGTTTTATATTTCCATTGCTCCATTATCGACCTATTTCTGTGCCAAAGTAAGTTTAACAGTAATTTTTTCTCTGTGTGTTAAATCTTTAATGGCTTTGTTATTTTCCAAAGTGTGTAAAAATAATTGGATGCACGGAAAGCTGACCGTTACAGCAAGAATCGAGACGCTATCCAACAGACTGCATGTTTCTTATTTACCGATGTAAATATGTTCACCCTTGCTAACTTTTATGCTTTTTCGTTTCCAGTTCTGGAGGAAGTGGATGTGGCACGCGCCCTTGCAGCTGGTGAGTTTTGCAACGTTCGCAAGCAAAAGAACGTTTAAACTGTCTTACAGTATTTCCACTATGCATTCGCTACAAACCGTCGAAATGCATAGTGGGAAAAAATTGTATCTGATGCAGACATTGTAATATTATTAGTTAGATTAGCAGTGTCAGTTTTTACAACACAGTTCATAATGAATGAAGTATCTACAGGTCACGTCCTTGTCAGGAAGTTGTACCAATGTATTTGCACTAACAGTCCTTACAACTGAATAACATGCAGTTCTAAATAGTAATTCCACATTAACAAGCATTTCGTCTGCGTCATTTCGAATGCTGCAATACAAACGGGTCGTACATACCGCTTTCGGCATCTTGCTTACCTAAACTTCCATCATTTCGCTACATTTCTGCTAATGTCTTCGTAAAGCGACGTATATTACCACTATAGCAGGAAAAGTGTGTGTGTGTGTGTGTGTGTGTGTGTGTGTGTGTGTGTGTGTGTGAGAGAGAGAGAGAGAGAGAGAGAGAGAGAGAGAGAGAGAGAGAGTAGTCAACAAGATTGAGAACATGGCACTGCATTGCTGGATTTCCCAGTACTCCACTCGCATTCGGGAGGACGACGGTTCACTCCCGCGTCCGGCCATCCTGATTTAGGTTTTCCGTGATTTCCCTAAATCGCTCCAGGCAAATGCCGGGATGGTTCCTTTCAAAGGGCACGGCCGACTTCCTTCCCCGTCCTTCCCTAATCCGATGAGACCGATGACCTCGCTGTCTGGTCTCCTTCCCCAAAACAACCAACCAACCCAGTACTCCTAACGTACTCTCCACTCGTTTCCTGTAACCTATGAAGAGGACAGACAAGTACTAACGAAATGTTTCGTCTTTTGCAGCTGCGGCAGCCAACCAGGCAGCAGGATTCTAGTGAAGGAGCCGCCTCCGCCCGCTATTCACTTTCGCCGCCACGCACTACTTCCTATAGACGCTTCTGTTGTTAATAAAGCCGAGCTTCTACCCTGAACGCACGTACAGTTTTATTCACTGACACCGTCTCCTAGAACAGTTTCCCACCTTCCTCACCTCATCATTGTTATCTACACTAAAGACATTAAACAGCTGGCAGCTCAGAAACACATATAGTTTCCAAATTTCAAATACCGGCATGTGTCGATGCCGCAGATACTGTCTAAATATAGCAATAGAAGCACTCGCAACAAATACAATAGTGTTTCCTTCGCCTATGGTAGGTGTGCAACATAAAGATAACAGGAAGCAGTGGTCAAGTAGCACACTAACTGCAAGCTCTTCACAGGGTGATAGCTCTAAACTAAAATACAATCACTAGGCAACCCATCTGAAACAACAGCAATAATTTTCTGAAATAACGTTCATAGAAATATATCCAGCTTTCGGTTCCAGAGATATAGAGGCACTGATGTAAAGTTCTGCACCTAAGCTAACCTAACACAGGAGATGATCGATAAGTAATCTAATTCAAGTTATTGTGGACTCCTATCTTAGAGGGTTTGAGTTCACTCTCTCTCGATAGGTAAACATTCTGGTTAGCACTTTCACAAATGTTTGACAATCACTGCAAACTGTCCGAAGACAGGAACTAGTTCGCACTGTATGTAGTGTATTTCCGTAAGAGCGTGCAAAAATTTTACAGGACTTAGAGGATGCTCCACTGAACACTTTGAGGTAGGGGACGTCGGGTGGGAGAATCCTGCTTAAGGAGATCATAGGAATAAAATCACGTTACTATGTACTTTTTTATTTACATTAGTTAACTGCAAATACCATTACTGACACAATGAATGTACCATGTGTACCGTATCTTTTAAAATGTGCTGAAACCGACGGTCATCAAAAAAATGGTTCAAATGGCTCTGAGCACTATGGGACTTAACATCTATGGTCATCAGTCCCCTAGAACTTAGAACTATTTAAACCTAACTAACCTAAGGACAGCACACAACACCCAGTCATCACGAGGCAGAGAAAATCCCTGACCCCGCCGGAAATCGAACCCGGGAACCCGGGCGCGGGAAGCGAGAACGCTACCGCACGACCGACGGTCATCAACTTGCAAGTTCAAGGCAATCGTAAAATGCGTTTTAGACAGGTACGGCCGAATAAAACTGTGAGGGACGGGAAAAACCCACCGTGGTTCAACAACAAAGTTAGCAAACTACTGCGAAAGAGCTTCACTGCAAGTTTAAACGCAGCCAAAATCTCTCAGACAAACAGAAGCTAAACGATGTCAAAGTTAGCGCAAGGAGGGCTATGCGTGAAACGTTCAGTGAATTCGAAAGTAAAATTCTATGTACCGACTTGACAGAAAATCCTAGGAAGTTCTGGTCTTACGTTAAATCAGTAAGTGGATCGAAACAGCATATCCAGACACTCTGTGATGATAATGGCATTGAAACAGAGGATGACACGCGTAAAGCTGAAATACTAAACACCTTTTTCCAAAGCTGTTTCACAGAGGAAGACCGCACTGCAGTTCCTTCTCTAAATCCTCTCACGAACGAAAAAATGGCTGACATCGAAATAACTGTCCAAGGAATAGAAAAGTAACTGAAATCACTCAACAGAGGAAAGTCCACTGGAGCTGACGTGATACCAATTCGATTCTACACTGAGTACGCGAAAGAACTTGCCCCCCTTCTAACAGCCGTGTACCGCAAGTCTTAGAGGAACGGAAGGTTCCAAATGATTGGAAAAGAGCACAGGTAGTTCCAGTTTTCAAGAACGGTCGTCGTGAAGATGCGCAAAACTATAGGCCTATATCTCTGACATCGATATGTTGTAGAATTTTAGAACATGTTTTTTGCTCGCGTATCATGTCATTCCTGGAAACCCAGAATCTACACTGTAGGAATCAACAAGGATTCCGGAAACAGCGATCGTGTGAGACCCAACTCGCTTTATTTGTTCATGAGACCCAGAAAATATTAGATACAGGCTCCCAGGTAGATGCCATTTTCCTTGACTTCCGGAAGGCGTTCGATACAGTTCCGTACTGTCGCCTGATAAACAGAGTAAGAGCCTACGGAATATCAGACCAGCTGTGTGGCTGGATTGAAGAGTTTTTAGAAAACAGAACACAGCATGTTGTTCTCAATGGAGAGACGTCTACAGCCGTTAAAGTAACCTCTGGCGTGCCACAGGGGAATGTTATGGGACCATTGCTTTTCACAATATATGTAAATGACCTAGTAGATAGTGTCGGAAGTTCCATGCGGCTTTTCGCGGATGATTCTGTACTATACAGAGAAGTTCCAGCATTAGAAAATGGCATCGAAATACAGGAAGATCTGCAGCGGATAGACACTTGGTGCAGGGAGTGGCAACTGACACTTAACAAAGAGAAATGTAATGTATTTCGAATACATAGAATGAAGGACCCTTTATTGTATGATTATATGATTGCGGAACAAACACTGGTAGCAGTTACTACTGTAAAATATCTGGGAGTATGCTTGCGGAACGATCTGAAGTGGAATGATCATATAAAATTAATTGTTGGTAAGGCGGGTACCCGGTTGAGATTCATTGGGAGAGTCCTTAGAAAATGTAGTTCATCAACAAAGGAGGTGGCTTACAAAACACTCGTTCGACCTATACTTGAGTATTGCTCATCGGTGTGGGATACGTATCAGGTCGTGGTTGACAGAGGAGATAGAGAAGATCCAAATAAGAGCGGCGCGTTTCGTCACAGGGTTATTTGGTAACCGTGATAGCGTTACGGAGATGTTTAGCAAACTCAAGTGGCAGACTCTGCAAGAGAGATGCTCTGCATCGCGGTGTAGCTTGCTGTCCAGGTTTCGAGAGGGTGCGTTTCTGGATGAGGTATAGAATGTATTGCAAATGGTTCAAATGGCTCTGAGCACTATGGGACTCAACTGCTGAGGTCATTAGTCCCCTAGAACTTAGAACTAGTTAAACCTAACTAACCTAAGGACATCACAAACATCCATGCCCGAGGCAGGATTCGAACCTGCGACCGTAGCGGTCTTGCGGTTCCAGACTGCAGCGCCTTTAACCGCACGGCCACTTCGGCCGTCGAATATATTGCTTCCCCCTACTTATACCTCCCGAGGAGACCACAAATGCAAAATTACCGAGATTCGAGCGCGCACGGAGGCTTTCCGGCAGTCGTTCTTCCCGCGAACCATGCGCGACTGGAACAGGAAAGGGAGGTAATGACAGTGGCACGTAAAGTGCCCTCCGCCACACACTGTTGGGTAGATGACTTCGGCGAACACGATTCTGACGCACCCTGACAAATATCCCTGGTGTGTTTCGAATCACACTAGAGGCAACTACAGTTCTGGCAACTATTTCCATCTCAGTACCCACTGGGTTCTCATACACAAGTGGCTTTAGGTATCCCCGTAGGAAACAATCAAGGGGATTCAGGTCAGGTGACCTCGCAGGCCATCAATAGGACCTCCTCTTTCAATCCAGAGAGCAGGAAACGCAGCATTGAGAAGTGAGACGATACACCGTCATGTTGTACCCACATCCTCTCGCGAACAGTCAAGGCTACTTTCTTTAATAACTCAGATAGAACTCTTTGCACGAACCTCAGGTACAGGTAGTCATTCAGATGGGCAGATGGAAGATATGGCTCGTCCTCCTTGTTTCCTTGCAGGAAATAAAGAATGTGCACGAAATAAACAGCCCAGTACGTGTAAACTTCTACTTAGTTGTAAATAAGCTGGAAAACAGTAATGCTAGAAAAAACGGTAGACAGGTTTACTTCCATATCACGGTAAGCTGGATTCTCCAACCTCAGGTTCCCTGCCTCAAATTGTTCAGTGGAGCATCCTCTACGACCTGTTAAACATTTTGCACGCTCTTACAGAAACGCCATGTTTAACTTGTAAGTAACTGTAGAGCCGAAGGTTTCGGGCGATAACTACTGAGAATTGAGTGATATACGGCCGACTGTAGGCATGCGATCGATTAAATCTTGCAGTCGTCGTATGAATGTCAGTCTGTGAGCTATTTGACGGATGGATCAAATAATTCCGTTTTCCAGCCCTCTCCGTAGTGACAGACGAGGCTACTGGTGGATGGACGGGCTATTTGAATGTTTCGTCTAAAAGCACAAAGTAGTTCCTGGTATGAGTGCCATCTAGGAGGAAGCTGATCGCGGTATGTGTGAGGTGCCACGTCGTTACTGGCTGGTGCGAAGCGCCCTCCGAAGATCACATTATGTACCGTGTCTGGCGAAGACGCAGCAAACAGTTTCCCTTATTTGCAGAAAAAAATGATGTAACGAGGCGTACGCGAAGAACACGGCAATTGCCATAACCCGATTTCCAAGAAACTTAGCTCACAGGAAGAGGAGTCAAACAAGCAAACACGTGCCTTGCATCATCCGTAGGTAATCGACCGATTCTTAGAAAACGATCGTCAATGTTTTCGACGTATTTGATGTGCCTCTTAGGGAGGAAGCAGTTCAAATGCAAAAGTGATACAGCGGCTAGCGTCGTGGTTTCACACTTTTGCGCCCCGTGTTCGAAGCCCGATTATTGTTTTTATTTTTATTTTTTTTACTTTGTTTCACTTTTATTCTACCAGTGTTCGCAGAGATTAGTGCCAAGGATTTTCAGCTCTCATAAAAAAAAACTTAGCGGATAGTGCGATCCTTGAGCAACATGAGGCCAACCGTGGAACACAATCCTAACGTGTACGTAGCCGCCACAAAATCCGCGAAGCTCACAAAAGAAACATGCAGTCAGTTCTTGGATAAAGTTATGCGACCGTATGGTACCAGGGTGAGTCAAATTAAAACCTTAAATTTGTAATAACAAATCGAAATTTCGCGCCGTTATCCTGTAAGTTGGTAAGCGTGCTACAAACAGCGTGCAGAATGGCCTGTAGGTGGCAGCATAGTGCAGATGCACACATACCGTCGCAGCTTCAGTATAAAGATTGCCGCCCCACTTGCAACTTGCACTAGGGAAGAACAGCGTTCTGTTGTTCGGTTTTTGCGTAGTGAAGGTGTGAAACCTATTGAAATTCATCGACGAATGAAGGTTCAGTACGGTGATGCATGCCACGGCAGCTGACTCCTGAAATGAGAGAGCGACGTGTTGATGCTTGTGAATAACTTCTTCGGCGCTTTGAACGAGAAGGTCATGGCTTCCTCCTCAAGAATCGATACTGGGGACGGAACCTGGGTTCACTTACACCAACCGGAAACGAAGAGAGCGAGCAAGGAATGGCACCATACCTCATCACCAAAACCAAAGAAGTTTCGAACAGAACCATCAGCAGGGAAGGTTATGCTGACTCTCTTTTGGGACGAAAAAGGCATTATTTTGGAGCATTACATGCCTAGAGGGACCACTGTCACCAGTGCATCCTACACACATCTCCTAAAAAATCATCTGCGGCCTGCAATCAAATCAAAGCGACGTGGATTGCTGTCAGCAGGCGTCCTTTTGCAACATGACAATGCAACGCCCCACACTGCCCGTACAACAGTTGCAACAATCACAGACCTGCATTTTGAGTGTCTTCCTCATCCACCATACTCACCAGACCTTGCCCCAAGTGATTTCCATATGTTTGGACCACTCAAAGACGCAATGGGAGGAAAGAAGCTTCCTTCTGATGAGGAGGTAAGCCACGCGGTGCATGAGTGGTTTCGTGGACTACCAAAAGAATTATTTTCTACAGGAATTTACGCACTTTGTAAGCGCTGGAGGACTTGGATTGAGCGTGTGGGAGATTATGTTGAAAATTTGTACAGCTTTGTACCATTTCTGCACAATAAACAATATTTAAAAAAAAATTTAAGGTTTTCATTTGTCTCACCCTCGTACAAGGGAGCCACTATTGTTCATTAGTGATTCATGAGGTGGATAGATCGATCCTTCGTTATACAACGAGAAATTCGTGAATGAAGATCGAATACAAACCTGTTCGTTGAAAGTAATTCCTCGAACTGCACGTAACTCTGGCCACCCTGGGACATATACTTTTAACACCAATAAAGCATTTCGCCTGAAAACTAGAGAACTACTCTACAGTCATTGCGCAACAAATGGATTTCACAACTAGACACGACGTAATAAAAATCTGTGTGTTGATTTGTAATTATTTGGAAGCTCCAGTTTTCGGGAAAATGATCCGTTAGTCATGGTTTGCTGCGAAATCTTTTCAGAGTGAGATTCACACGAGGAAATGTGACTGCTGGAAACCTGCCATCGCGCGACACTCTGGTGTTCGGGATTTCTACGTTTCTAAAGTTTCTATGATCGGTATCACCTGAAGCAGGGGTTCCCAACAAAATTTTCTCGAGGATCCCCTCATCGAGCATGACTGGTACCTTGTCATATCACAGTATCAAGTACCTAAAAAAGCCAAATTAAGAGTCTTTTTATACGTTTTCTATTTTTGGTATTTAGAAAAAACATTGACAGATTCCTTATTGAAAAATATTGAGGTTAAAACTTTTTCAATTTATCCATCATTGTTATCGTTAAATTTTTCATTATTGTTCAAAATCTTTGTCTTCAAATCTGGGTGTTTAGTAAAACAAACTCCTTAAAAAAATAAAAATTCAATATGACCGGAAAATGACAGGAAAAACTTAAAACTGAGTGTATTGGTCTTTCAAGTGTACAACACTGAGATTGCATTGAGTAGACATGTGTGAAAAATAAGAAAACACTAATTTCATACAAGGTATTACTTATTTGAAAAAAAAATACAGTTAAAACAGAGTACTCCATTAGTATAAAGTTAGTTTTAATTTTCAGTTCTTAATGAGATGAGTTCAATCTGACATTTGAGTCCATTATTTCTGACATATAGAGTGTTCTAGTGTCAGTTGGCTATAGGAAGACGCTAGACGCAGAAGTTAGCGTTCGCTAAAGCTCTGTTCATGCAGGAAGCGGCCAAAACAAAAAATCTGTTATCATACGAAATATATTTGATATATTTTTTATTCTAATAGCATCTTGGGAACCCCTCTGGGATAGTCTGCGGACCCCTTGGGGACCCCTGTTGGGAACAACTGACCTAAAGGAATGAACCAAATGTTACTGAAGATTAAACATAAGCATGAAATGTAAGTTTTTTTATTATTTATTTTATAGCCTTCATTGGACCACTCTAGTCAAAAATACAAAGTTGTAAACAAGTTGTTACATAGGGATACAATTTGGTTCAACAGTAACTTTATATGATATTTAGCTAATATAATTATTAGAGTCTATTCTTATATGAAAGGTGTTTTGCTCTTCTGTCTGCCCAATATTTCTTCGTTCTTTCAGATATTTTCTTTCTTTCTTCATCTGAGACCACTCTTCCTGTACTCCTTTTATTGATTTTCATTTGTAGTCTGGTTTGCGGGTCTTGCAGTATTCTGGTTTTCTCTGTCTTGTTTTTTAGGTCGTCTACTGTAATTTGAAGTTCTTTTATATCTTCCTTAATGTCTGTGATCCATTTAATGCCGCTCTTGCTATTCCACAATTTTTGTACTATTTTTTTACTAATTCTGTTTTCTGGAGTTCTCATCAGATGTCCAAAGAATGAGATGCGTTTCTTCCTGATTGTGCTCATGACTGGTTCTATTTTCTTATATACTGTTGTAAGAGGTCCGAGCAAATGTAATTTCGATGTATTGCTCATGCGCTGCCTGCGATATGCAAGGTCTCTGACCAGAGAGCAGTGTTGACTGCAGTAGGAACTGTATAGCTGTAGCAGTAAGTTGTTGCTAGTCTGGAGTCTGCTCTGGTCTGGCCTGGTCTGGTGTATCGTGTTGGCTGGCCCGGTCGCGGTGCAGCGATGTCGGAGCCTGAGTATTATTGTATAAGGTAAAAAGCAGCCTCGCGCACATGTCGTAATGTTATCTCAAGTCGCATGTAAATGTTTCAAAACTCTCGTAATAATAATCTTCCTCATAAAAAGTAACTTTTAACAATCATTCATTTCAATTTAAAGAATTTACTAGTTTCTCCCATCCATGATTATCCCGATTATTGCAATAGAAAAATCAGTTGCTTCCTTTCATAAATGACAGATAGGTCGGCCAGCATTGCACAGAGCTGTGCCGGAAAAATTTATTGTAAGAGCAGATATATCCGGCGACTTCATTGAGGTAAGAATGTTTCCTTTTTTTATTCAGAATGATCTTTTAGGGCCATGACGCAGAACTGCTGTCGTCCAAAATTTACCAGGTTAAATTCACAGTGAATTATTGAAAAGTCATAAGTGAGTGACAATTTAATTGAGAGGTTAGTTACATTGTATTGTTACCAGGTTACTGAATTTATTTTTTATTGGGACGTTACACTGAATGTGAACGACATAATCATAATTTTTTTTACTGTTGAGAGGTTTGGGAATTTTTCTGTTGTGAGGTTACGCTAAATGTGAATGAATTTTGAGCTTAGATTAAATCAGAAAGAATTTTGTGTTGAGGTTAATGTGAAAAGAATTTTGTAGGGAGGTTACAAATGAGAACGAATTTTGCGGCGAGGTTACACTAAATCAGAGTCATATTCATATTATTTACTTTAATTTTGTAGGGAGGTTATAAATGTAAATAAATTTTGTGGGGAGGTTACACTTAATTAGAATCATATTCATATTATTTATTTTAAATTTTGTGGGCAGGTTACATTTGGCGATAACCGGCCATGTTCGTATTTCTTTTTGAATCTCTGAGAAGTAGTCATATATCTGCTCTTATTTACTTAAATGTAGTTTGCATCTGGCGCAACGCATTTACTAATTTGTCACGCTTTCTTTCACAGATCATCGGCAATTTATTGCTCTTTGTTGTAATTGTGTTTGTTCCATTTTTGCTTTGTCTTTGTTTCATTTTGTGCTTAATTTTGATTTGTGAAAAATTCCGCGAAAAACTGTTAACAGTACATCGCAATGCGCAATGAGTGAAATAGCCGACTCGAATAATTTGACCTATAATACTTGCGACACTCAGTGTAATAGCGATAACCCTCTAATTACTGATAATCAGTGCGTACCGACCACTAGTAATGATTTTGATCCTAATGATGAACAAACAAATTAAATTATGTCCACAGTAAATGTAATAATTGAAGACGCGGCACGTTCCGATACAATGAACGCTGCCCAGTTTGACACGCCTGATTTGCAAAATTTGCATAGTGAACAGATAAATTTTTCTCACGAAGATGAGCAATGTAGTCAAAATACGTCAGATTTATTTGATTCCGAGGTAGTGACCCACAGTGTACATCCGATTGGCAAACCTTTTCGAGAATCACAGAATGACCAAATGGTTACACAAAACGTGACAATTGCAGGCACGCCATCAAACAGCACAGAGAATAGAGTAGGTAATATTGGCATGGATCACGTTATGGCATTATTGCTACAACTTAATAAAAATTTCAAACAACAAATTAATGAATCGAACAAACAAATTAATGAAAAACTAGACAACAATTCCAAACAGTCGAAGAAAGAACAAGACGACAATTTCAAACAGTTGAATGAAAAACACGACAACCTAAATGAACAGAACAAACAACTTAGTGAACAGATTACAGCCGTTGCCGTGCAGTGTCGTGATACTAAAGAACAATTACGTGAGGAAATTAAGGCTTGTGCTAGGAGCAGTAGTGAAGAAATTAGATCTGTGGCTCAAGAATTAAGTAATACACATGCAGCCACAACTAAATTACTTAGAGATGAAATTAGTGCAGTCGCTAAACAATGTTCCGGAAACGCAACACAGTTACGCGACGAGTTTAAATTAATGTCAGCAGAACTTTCACGCACGTTGGATGCGAAAGCAGACGCGAAGTTTGACCAACAGAACAGACAAATTGACGAACGTTTTAACGTCCACTTACAAAGCAGTGAAACGCGTTACCGTAAGTTTATACAGGAACAGAATAAAGTAAAGCAACAAATCATGGAAACAATTACTGCACAGAGACAGGAAGATAAGCTTAAATTGTTTACGAAAGCAAAAACTTACGTAGACAACAATATTGCTACAGTATCGGACGAAATCAAACAGTTGAACACCGAATTGCATGATGAAATCTCCGATCTTAAAACAAAAACAGACACACATACATTAGACTTTCAGACAATGACGAACAGACTTGAAAAGTTGGAACTAATACAGGATCCCGATGCCAATAAAGCAGATGTTAAGAAATTGAACGAAACCACACGTAAAATACAAAAACAAATTAATGCTTGTGACACTAAAAACGACGATCACGTAAAAGCACTGACTGAAAAATATGATGAATTGGCCAGTCGTATTGACGTTATCGAAAGTAATAATGACACCAAATCAGACAATACGACACCAGTTTCGTTTAATCAAACACCCGAATTCCAAAATTTACAGCAGACGATCAGTGAGATAGGTTCGTCTAATAATACATTACGTAGAAAATTGTCATCTTTACAGCACGAAATGACGGAGATGAAAAATATTTCAGCCTTTAACACATCACAGCATACGCCACTTCCCGAACATTTGTCAGACTCACACAGCCAGTATAATTTAGGTAATTTACAAAGAGTACGTGAGTTAGATTCCGAACAGTCAATGACAAATAGATTATTATACAATCCTGAACCTGTTCAGACATACAGAGACGATAATTTTGATTACAAGCACTTTCTATCTGTGAGAAAATTTAAGGTATTTAAAAATGACAGAGCACAGATTCACTCTTTCGACTGGATATGACAATTTGCTTTTTAATTTTCACCGGTATTGCCTGTAACGCAGAAACTAAAATTTATTTGCGGCGCGTAATTGACCTCAGGGGATTCATTACACTTCGATGAATATGTGCTGTAGCGTGCACAGGGCCCCGAGCCGTAGTAGTGCTATTTCATCTTTAGTTTTCTGCACTGCTGTCTTTTCTTTTACTATCCTTTATATCTATCAAAACAACTCTTCAACTATCGATCTATCTATAATTAAGAATGAATAATGAAAACCTGATATGACAAATTTTACCGAAAGTGACCATTTTTATTAGACACTCCCGAAATGGCAAGAACTACCAGCATTATTTTAGTAAGAAACAAAATTCTAATTATCAGTATCGTCAAAATTATCAGCAACAGGAACCACATTTTGGTAACAATAGAGGTTTTTCCCAACAACAGCAGCAAAACCAACCGGTTAGCATACCTAACCAACAATGCAGTCTGCAAGGTCAACCAAGTTTTGATGTTTCGCCGCCTACAGGTATAGCGTCGGCTCCACCAAATAGTAACCCACAGCAACAAGGAAATCAGTACGTACAGAAAACACACCATTTCAACTCATATCGCAATGCACCGTATAGAAATGACTATCGTGACAGACGTAAAAGTAATGAGCATAATTTTCAGCGTACGTTTAATAACAGTCGGTCTTATCAGCAACAGAATCATCCGCAACAACAGATTATCATGAATGAACCAGACAGTAGATACCATCCCGAACCTAATGCGTCAGGACGAAATAACAGAACAGTACAAATAGTCGAAATGCCACAGCATCCTCCGGCAAATAATAGCACGTCAGATAGAATTTGACTAGGTACAGTACAGGTTGCATCTTCCAGCAACGCAAGCAATATTTTTGACACGCAGAATCTTGTTCACGAAAATGTTATTACTTTTGACGACATCCGAGACACACTTTTGCATGAAAGACCAGTTATTCAAAAAACCATTTCCCACCCTGTCATTGAAGTAAAGATTGGATCATCCAAATTTTCAGCAGTAATCGATTCTGGATCACCTATGTCAGTTATAAATGAAGAAACTTTCAACGCATGTAACAAAGAGAATACCTATCCTACATTACCATTAGGCAAAACTAAAGTAAAAGGAGCAGTATCTGGTAAAGGAGTAGATGCAAAATTACAGACACACTTATCGTTTTGTATTGCAGGTCATACGTTTCATTCAAATTTTTGGATTGTTCCCTTATTGACAACAGACGTTATTTTAGGTACGAATTTTCTGGTACAACACGACGCAATTATTGATTTTCAAAATTCCTATTTAATGTTAAAGGATGAAAATGTACAACTGGCATTAGAATTTCAGCACTCTTTATCTGCAGAAGAACAAACAATTAATCGCACAGAGGTCATTTCTATATCGCGTTACATAGATTGTCATTTGACATTGTTCACAGATACGTACGTACACAACTATAATTCTCCAGACGAAGGCGACTATGACGTTATACAGATGATTTCTGATAAAATTAAACAGAGCAGTGCAAATAGAGACGACGAACGTTCAGAGATACGCAAAATTCTTTTACAGCAAGCTCCAGTTTTTGACAATGTCCCTGGTACTATGTCCGGTTTTATGTATGAATTTCAAGTTAAACAGCACGATACATTTAAAGCCAAACATTATTCTATTCCATACATTCACAGAGATAAAGTTAAGAAAGAATTGCAAGCTATACTTGACAAAGGTATTATTGAACCGGCAGTTAGTCCGTACATAAACCTGCTCCATATTGTTAAGAAAAAGGATGGTTCACTTTGCCTCGTACTTGATTCGCGTCACATCAGTGACATTATTATTAATGAAACAGATCGCCCTCAAACACTAGCAGAACTTCTACAGAAATTTCATGGTACTGCTATTTATTCCACGTTAGATTTGAAATCGTGATTTTGGCAAATTCAGCTCCATCCGAGCTGCAGAAAGTACACAGCTTTTCTCTGTTTTGGTGACTGTTACCAGTTTTGCAAATTACCGTTCGGTTTAGCTATTTCTTCAGCAGCATTTATTCGCGGTTTGAATACTATACTTTCGACAGAATTAAAAGACAGAATCACAACGTATGTAGACGACATTCTTATTGCAGAAGCTAACTGATTCTTGAACAACTGTTACGAACTTTTCGTGCACAAGGACTCACAGTTAATCTCAGTAAATCGCACTTTGGCAAAACTTCTATAAAATTTCTTGAACATGTAATTTCAGTAGAAGGCATTGCGCCTGACCCGGAAAAACTTCAAGCTTTACGTGACATTACTGTTCCTACGACGAAGAAACAACTACGCGGCTTTTTAGGTTTAATTAACTTTTTTCGTAAATTTATTCATTACTCTGCTTTAGACACCCCTAGATTAGGTAAAAACACTATTTGGTCCTGGGATAGCCAAGCACAGTCTGAATTTGTCAATCTGAAACAAGCTTTGTTGAATGCACCACTTTTATCACATCCAGATCTTACTAGAAATTTTTCCATTGCCACTGACAGTTCTAACACCGCTTTAGGCGTACACATTTTTCAGGAAATTGAAGAAGATGGTTCTACAGTAATTAAAAACATCGCCTTTGCAAGTCGCATTCTGTCACCTGCTGAACGCAATTATTCTGTTACAGAACTTGAAACATTATGTGTTGTATGGGCATTTACAAGATTTCGGCATTTTCTTTATGGAAGACATACGACCGTTTACACAGATCATAGAGCGATACAGTTTTTACTTTCAGCAAAATTTACACACGACAGGTTAAGCAGATGGAAACGTTATTTACGGGAATTTAATTTTACAATTGTTCACATTCCCGGCACACAAAATGTTGTAGCAGACGCACTATCCCATTCTCTCTGCAACAATCAGCAAGACATCGCAACCAACTTCTGCCAAGCAAATTTTAGTGTCATGTACATTCAACAAGTTGCATTTGAAAATTTCATTTCGTCGTCGATACGAGACATAGCACAAGAGCAGAGTAAAGACAACGTATGGAAAGAAATTAAACACTTTTGGCAAGATAGGAATAATGTTACCATTAGAAACCATTACACTGTACGCAATAATATTCTGTTTCGCCGCTCTCACCCTGACAGCAACAATTGGTTACTATGTATTCCTGACGAGCTTGTTAACAAATTAATTTGGTATACTCATTTAAGTTACGCACATTATGGAGCCAGAAAATGTTTTCTTATACTGAGACAGAACTGTTATTTTGCCAACATGTAGAAACGTATTCGACGAGTTTTAGCGTCATGTAAAATATGCCAGAAAGCTAAGTCAGACACGACTTCACATATTCCTCCGTTACATCCCATTGTACCTGTTAAATTGAGACACATGGCCGCTGTAGACATTTTTGGTCCGATTCCCAGAACACCTTTGTCGCTGTTGAACTCACTTCGAAATTTGTAACCTTCACACCGTTACGCAAAGCTACTGCTAAAACTATTTCGAATGCATTTGTAAAACATTTGGTATTTCATGTAGGGCATGTATTGAAAGTAATTTCCGACAATGGACCACAGTTTCGATCTGCTATATGGACACGTATGTCACGAACAAGAAACATTTCTCCGATCTATATATCCAAGTATCACGCTTCTTCGAACCCTTGTGAACGACTAATGAAAGAAACTGGTAAACTATGTAGAATATACTGCCATAAAAACATATTGATTGGGATACACACATACTGTCATTCCAGGATGTAATTAACTCCATATCAAATGAATCTACTATGCTATCTCCGACTGTTATATTGAAAAATGTTGAACCACCTAACAAAATTAAAGAACTAGTATCCTTTCCTACATCTCGTTGACTACGACACCATGAAATCATTGACATTGCGCTGAACAACATCAAACGTGCCGCAGAGCGCCGGAGAAGACAGCAAAAACAGGTCTGTACACGCCGTGACTTTCACATTGGACAGAAGATATTAGCACGCACGCATTATTTATCCAACAGAGGAAAGAGTAGATGCAGTAAATTTGAGCTTCTATATGAAGGTCCATACAGAATTCGCAGCATTCCTCACCCCAATGTAGTACATGTCGAAACTCTGAGAACCAGAAAAAGTAAAGGCAATCACCATGTCTCCAATATTAAACCCTTTATTGAATGTACATACTTTATGATTTGTCACACTGTAATGCCATTTACAGATATTTATATGAACACTTACTGATGATTATCATATTTTTTCCTGGCAAGTGCCCGGCAAGGTAAGGTTAGCAGGTCGCTTTTCTTGTCGTTATATATCGGACAGTGCACATTTTCCATTTTTCGCGTATGTATGATTGTTTTCCTATCGAAAGTAGAATTTTTGTCTGTATGCACTACGAAATCTTTAAGATATAACAAACACCAGTTGACTTTGACATTTTGCCTTATGATATCTCAACATCGTGACTATTTTACATTTTTTTTGCTAGTACATTATGATACTCTGTGTACATTTTTTTGCACTTGAAAACTGTCTATGTTTTTGACATAATACGTTTTCTGTCATGCTATGCTGCATGCTTAATTATATCACTAGAAACAAGTTTTTATTTAATGGGTATATGATTTAAATGCAAGGTATTAATCCTTTTTCATCATTTTCAGAAACCAATAACGTGCAAAAGAAATATCTTAAACAAACCACAGTGGATTACTATGAAATATGAATTTGACCTTCGGAATGAACGAAAGAAAATGGAATACCTTGTGATGAAGGGTAAATGGATCAGAATTAACAAGCATTAACAAGCATTAACAAGAATATACTATACACATCGTATGATAGCAGTCTTAACAAATTTTTTCCTTCAGAATACGAGGCGATTGATGCAGGCTGTCAGACAGAACTACACATCTTAGTTTTAGTGATGAAATATGCTAGAAATAAGAAACTCTATACTATGAATAGTTATATGAAGTAAATGGTAATATGAATGTGAATAATGAAGCGTCTTTTTTGCAGATGATAATGAATGATGATGAATAGTTATATGAAAAATATGCTAATATGAATAACGAGGTTTTTCTTTGCAGCTGATGATAGTAATGAAGTTATGGTAATATGAATAATGAAGTTTTTCTTTGCAGATGAGAATAATGATGAAGTTTATATATTTACTGTTAGTTAAGAAATGCTATGTAGTTATTTAAGTATTTGTTGCAGTTCGTTTTGGCAGTATGTCTTATATCGCATGGTATAATGACTGAATGTTTCGGAAAGGACAGCTAGAGTACATACATATTGAGTACACGTTTCATTACCTGTTAATTCGAAGTTCACTACTTTTCAGCATAATATGCGTTTCTTCTTTCAGCTTAATAATCCATTTTGTATTTTTTCCAGGAGAAGCTATTCATGAAATTAATGTGCCATAAGCAGTTAGTCACTAAACCTGTTCTAGTACTTGCATTTTTTTACCCATTTGTGTGTGTCATTCATGAATGTGATCACATATACTCTACTTGTTTCATAACCTTGCTACAGCTGACTCATGACGAATGACGTTACTAATCCTTATTTACAGCAATAAGTCAAAAGCAAATATTTTCATGCCCCAGCAATTAATTATCGATCCCAACGCAATGCACTGCTGGTACAAAAAAAATGTATTACCAGTCCCAAATAATGCTACTAGTTTAAGAGATATTTATAGTACTAAATATAATGCAGATCTGTCAGATGTATTGAATCCATTATATCTATGTATTATTGGAACACAGACCTTGAGTAATAGTTACAGTGTGTTACATTTTAAATATGTCCTATGTCACTTGAATGATGAGTTCTGAGTAATACTGAAAGATGTTTTGTAATAATGCATACATGCTCTGCCAATAATTTCTGTAAATAATATTTTTGTTATACTCCATAAATGCTATGCCAATAATTAACTCTTGTTTTGAATGATGGCTTCTGAACAATGCATAAAAATAGTTTGTAACTGGCCAATGGGTGCCAATGATTACTATAATTAGATGAATTATGTAAATGGTATGCCATTAATTAACTCTTGCTTTGAATGAAAATGGTTTGTAACTGGCCAATGAGTCCCAATGATTACTATAGCTAGATGAATTATGTAAATGGTATGCCATTAATTAACTCTTGCTTTGAATGATCACTTCTGAATAATGCATAAAAATGGTTTGTAACTGGCCAATGAGTGCCAATATTTAGTGTAATCAGATGACTTATGAATAATGTTCTGTAATACTCCATACATAGTACAGAAATGTTTAATAACTAGGCAATGAGTGCCAACAATTACTCAAATCGTTTGATAGACTAGTGTAATTCTCAATGATGACTAGCATAAGACTTAATGTCCTTCACCTTCTGACCTAATTACCAGAAATTACTGCAATATCCGTTTGTCCTGCCTATCCTCATGATCATGGAGCACTACATTTGGTTTTTGCACTAATTCTACGTTGGTGTACCTTACAGGAATGTGGTGTTGACACATCATGCTGTCCACCACCTTAAACGATGGAGATATTATGGTCCCACTCTTTGGTGTACCTAATGTACTACCAAAATGATAACATTGAATATTAATACGACATTTCAGTGTCATGGCTACACTGATTAATACTTCAGGGAAGAGAACTTCAGATTGTCTCACTTGGTGTTGTGCTTCTGTAGAAAGATATGGACTTTCAGTGCAGCTACGTGCAACCTACTGTGCTACAACCATGATGCAATCTTTTCCTTTCCTTACCTAGTTCTTATAAAATGGTAAATATATATATATGTGCACTTTATGTCATTTATTAATATGTTTTGTACTCATTGCGTATCCTAGTTCTTGTAAAATGCTAAAAAATATATACAGTGCGTGTGTACTTTATGTCATTTATCAATATGTTTTGTACTCATTGCATATACATTCTGTCATTGCTTGATATGTTCTGTACTCAGTGTATGTGCACTCTATTTCATTTCATGTTCTGCACTTATATATATATGTATATACTCTGTGACTGTAAACTTAGTAGATTTTAGAAAAATTTGTTGCTCATGGCAAGTCCAATTGACTCACCATCGCTGCCAAATTTTTGGCCCCCCAGTGGAGGATTATGTAAGAGGTCCGAGCAGATGTAATTTCGATGCATTGCTCATGCGCTGCATGCGATATGCAAGGTCTCTGACCAGAGAGCAGTGTTGACTGCACTAGGAATTGTGTAGCTGTAGCAGTAAGTTGTTGCTTGTCTGGAGTCTGCTCTGGTCTGGCCTGGTCTGGTGTATCGTGTTGGCTGGCCCGGTCGCGGTGCAGCGATGTCGGAGCCTGAGTATTATTGTATAAGGTAAAAAGCAGCCTCGCGCATATGTCGTAATGTTATCTCAAGTCGCATGTAAATGTTTCAAAACTCTCGTAATAATAATCTTCCTCATAAAAAGTAACTTTTAACAATCATTCATTTCAATTTAAAGAATTTACTAGTTTCTCCCATCCATGATTATCCCGATTATTGCAATAGAAAAATCAGTTGCTTCCTTTCATAAATGACAGATAGGTCGGCCAGCATTGCACAGAGCTGTGCCGGAAAAATTTATTGTAAGAGCAGATATATCCGGCGACTTCATTGAGGTAAGAATGTTTCCTTTTTTTATTCAGAATGATCTTTTAGGGCCATGACGCAGCACTGCTGTCGTCCAAAATTTACCAGGTTAAATTCACAGTGAATTATTGAAAAGTCATAAGTGAGTGACAATTTAATTGAGAGGTTAGTTACATTGTATTGTTACCAGGTTACTGAATTTATTTTTTATTGGGACGTTACACTGAATGTGAACGACATAATCATAATTTTTTTTTACTGTTGAGAGGTTTAGGAATTTTTCTGTTGTGAGGTTACATAAATGTGAATGAATTTTGAGCTTAGATTAAATCAGAAAGAATTTTGTGTTGAGGTTAATGTGAAAAGAATTTTGTAGGGAGGTTACAAATGAGAACGAATTTTGTGGCGAGGTTACACTAAATCAGAGTCATATTCATATTATTTACTTTAATTTTGTAGGGAGGTTATAAATGTAAATAAATTTTGTGGGGTGGTTACACTTAATTAGAATCATATTCATATTATTTATTTTAAATTTTGTGGGGAGGTTACACTGTTTCATTTTATGCTGTTCTCCAATGTCCATTTATTTTATACTGTTTATTTATACATGTCCTAATTATTCTTCTTTCTATTTTTAGTATTCTGTCAATTTCTGCTGTATTAGTTGTTTTGAAGATAGTTTCAGCTGCTTATGTTATTTCTGTTTGTGTACCTGTTTTATAGTGTTTTATTTTTGCATCTATAGATAGGCTTTTTTTGTTGTATGTAGTTTTGATAATGTAATTTGCGTAGTTCAGTTTTTTTTATTCTGTTCTGCCATGATGGCTTCTCATTTAGATTGTATGTTATTATTTCGCCTAAATATTTAAATTTATCAACAATTTTAATTTCCTGTTCTCCTATTGTAATTTTGTTTGGAGGTGGTGGATCAGTTAGCATAATCTCCGTTTTTTCAAAAGATATTCGAAGGCCTACTTTCTCTGCTATTTTTTGTAGTGATTTCACTTGTTGCCTGGCTTCTTGAACGGTGTTGGCTAGGAGAGAAAGATCATCAGCGAATCGCAAGCAGTTTAAGCTAACATCATCTTTTGCACTTCCAATTCTTATCATCTTTGGATTGTCCTTATACCATTCTCTCATTATGTATTCCAGTGCACAGTTGAACAGTAATGGTGATAGGCAGTAACCTTGTCTTAAGCCTGTTTTTATGAGGAATGGTTCCGAAATTTCTCAAAAATGGTTCAAATGGCTCTGAGCACTATGGGACTTAACTACTGAGGTCATCAGTCCCCTAGAACTTAGAACTAGTTAAACCTAACTAACTTAAGGA
The DNA here is from genome assembly GCF_023864345.2 of Schistocerca serialis cubense. Taxonomy (NCBI): domain Eukaryota; kingdom Metazoa; phylum Arthropoda; class Insecta; order Orthoptera; family Acrididae; genus Schistocerca; species Schistocerca serialis. The sequence continues at coordinate 168,257,367 of NC_064643.1, read as the reverse complement.
CATCACACACATCCATGCCCGAGGCAGGATTCGAACCTGCGACCATAGCGGTCACGCGGTTCCAAACTGACGCGCTTAGAACCGCACGGCCACACCGGCCGGCCCGAAATTTCTCCTCTAAATTTCACTTTTGATTTGGTATTGGTTAGAGTGAGTTGCATTATTTTAATTAGTTTTGGATGGAGTCCTAGATTTCTTAACATTTTTAATACTGAAGGTCTGTGGAGACAGTCATATGCCTTCTTAAAATCTACAAATGTTATTGCCAGAGGTTTGTTCCGTTTCTGGCAGTATGCCATAATCAATTTTAAACTTATTATCTGCTCTGCACAGCTTCTCCATCGTCTGAAACCTCCCTGATATTCCCCTAACTCCTGTTCCAATTGCTCCTTGATTCTTTCATATAGGATGTAAGTATTAATAGAAGAACTGGTATAAGAATATGAAAATTTAAACCCCAGAAAATACCATAAGAAATAAAGCAATAATAAATAAATAAAATAATAAATGAAAGACCATAATAAATGTCTAACACTTACTGCGCAGTGCAGTTGTAATCTTACGATTGAGATAACGCCCTTGCATTCTCTATCTCGATAAGAAACTTCCGTGTAGTAACTTTCTGCGGACGTGAGTAGATAGATGAAAAAATAAAATAAAAATAGTATTTGTGTTTCGAATTACGTCAAACGCTTTGACCATCGTTTTCTCAGAAACGATGGAGTATCTAGTGATAAGCAGAGACATGAGTTAGCTTATTTTGATCCGTCTTCCACCGACGGAAGATTCTGGGCAATCAGGTTATGATGCTTGGCGTGTTCTTCTCGTTAGTAAAAACGTAGATCAGACTCTCTCTCTCTCTCTCTCTCTCTCTCTCTCTCTCTCACACACACACACACACACACACACACACACACACACAAGCTTATTGTGAAACTTAGAACCTGCCGCAAATCTACAGAATCAATCTGAGATTCAGTAGGGCAACGAATGTGTGCCTTTCTCAGCAGAAGAAATATAGGACACACAGGACTGTGAGATACTGTTAATGGTGGAACCTCTGTAAGATATGAATGTCTTCCTTGTTGCACAGTTGCTCTCAAAGCTGATAGTGTGTAGGGAGAAAGACTAGTAGTTGTTTTCTGTCCACTCCCGACACAATCGCCCAATCTGTAACAAAGATAGCCGGCCGCTGTGGCCGAGCTGTTCTAGGCGCTTCAGTCTGCAAACGCGCTGCTGCTACGGTCGCAGGGTCGAATCCTACCTCTGGCATGGATGTGTGTGACGTCCTTATGTTAATTAGGTTTAAGTAGTTCTAAGTCTAGAGGACTGGTAACCTCAGATGTTAAGTCCCATAGTGCTCAGAGCCATTTCAACCATTTCTGAACAAAGATAAGTTCGTCAAGAGCAGAACACCGAAGGAAAGTCAATCACGGGAAGAAGGAAGTCCGGGTAAATGATGGATCGAAATCCAGTAATCAGAACAGCGTGGTAAGTGATAGCTCGTGTGACGGACTGTGCTGGACTGAATCACAGCTGACCCCCTGGCCCCGTTCCTCTGGGCAGCTCTTCCACGTGAAGTGCCGTGCTCGCCTCTGGTGGCGACCGTCAACTGCGATCTGAAGTGCCTCCGAGCTGCGATCGATATTGACCATTGGGGGGCGGATTAAAGTTTCCAAAAGTGCTCAAGGGTGAATGCAGATAGCAAAAGTATAGCCGAAGTTTTAAATTTCACGTTCAGCAAATTGTCCACACGGGAGAATCGTACAAACATACCGTCATTTGACCATCGGACGGACTCCCGTATGGACGACATAGTAATAAGCATCCCTGGCGCAGAAAAACAGCTGAAAAATTTGAAAGCAAATAAATCACCAGGACCGGATGGAATCCCAGTTCAGTTTTACAAAGAGTACTCTACGTCATTGACCGCTTACCTATCCTGTATTCATCGTGAATCTCTCGCCCAGCACAAAGCCCCAAGCGACTGGAAAAAGGCGCAGTTGGCTCTAGTATTTAAGAAGGGTGAAACACGGTTGGTTGGTTGCTTTAAAGGCAGGAGAAGGGACCAAACTACAAACACGGTTGGTTGGTTGCTTTAAAGGCAGGAGAAGGGACCAAACTACGAGGTCATCGGTTCCTTGTTCCTAATAAAACAATGCCACAAGTGTGAGAATAAAACGGACGAAACATATAACACAAAACGGAAAGAAAAGAAAAGCCACAAGAATGAAAGGAAGGCAACGAACACTAACAGGAACAAAAGAGGACAAGAAAACAGCAGAGAGACGCTAGAAACAGAGGAGAGTAAAACATGAAAGCAGATTACAGAGACTGGCCAACCACGAGAATAGAAAGGGAAAGCCAGCCAGTCTGCAACACATTAAAACCTCCACCCTTAAAGCACTAGGGTGGAGGACACGGAGGGACAAAGGACACGCGGTAAAACCTACATAGAAGTATAAAACCCACTCTCGAAGATAAAACGTAAAACTAAAGCTGCTGTGGAGGCATTGTCGCCCAACACCGAAGGCAGGGTGGTGGGAAAGTTAAAAGTCTGACGCAGAGCGGCTAAAAGTGGGCAGACCAGCAAGAGGTGAACGAGCGTCATTTGGGAGCCACAGCGTCACTGACGTGGGTCCTCGTGACAGAGTAGGTAACCATGCGATAGCCACGTATGGCCAATGCGGAGCATGCAGAGGACAGCTGATTCCCTGCCAGAGGCCTGCATGGAAGACTTCCACACATTCTTAATCTCCTTAATGACACGCAGTTTGTTGTGTGTGCTGCTATGCCACTCCGTCTCCCAAACCCGGAAAACCCTGCGGAGTAAGACAGAACGCAGGTCAGCTTCCGAGATGCCTATCTCCAGAAGCGGTTTCCGAGTAGCCTGTCGGCAAGTTCGTTGCCGGGGATTCCGACGTGTCCTGGGGTCCACACAACCACCACGTAACGGCCGGACTGTTCCAGGGCATAGATGGACTCCTGAATGGCCGCTACCAGAGGGTGGCGAGGGAAGCACTAGTTGATAGCTTGTAGGCTGCTCAATGAGTCAGTACACAGGAGGAGTGACTCGCCACGGCATGACTGGACGTGCTGAAGAGCAAGAGATGTGGCCGCCAACTCTGCAGTGAAAATACTGCAGCCAACTGGCAGGGAGTGCTGCTCAATATGTCCTCCATGAACATATGTGAAGTTTACGTGACCATCAGCCACTGAGCCGCCGGTATAAACCACTTCAGAGGCCCGGAACAATTCAGGAATCGAGGAGAAGTGACAGCAGAGAGCAGCGCGGTTAACCGAGTCCTTAGGGTCATGCAAAAGGTCCATACGAAGCTGCGGTCGAGGTGTACACCATGGAGGCGTACTTGATCGGACCACAAATAGAGGTGGTAAATGGGAGGACTCCAGTTCGGAGAGAAGGGACCGCACGCAAACTGCAATCGTTAGCCCCGATCTAGGCCGCCGATGCGGGAGATGGACTGCCGCGGGCGGGAAAAGGAGACGGTAATCCGGATGCTCAGGGGAACTATGAATGTGTGCTGCGTAACTGGCGAGCAATTGCGCACGTCTGATCTGCAGTGGAGAGACACCAACCTCCAACAGTACGCTGGTCACCAGACTCGTCCTAAAAGCTCCTGTCGCTAATCGAACCCCAGAGTAGTCCACAGAGTCGAGTAAATGCAATGCTGAAGGCGCCGCCGAAACACAAAACGCACTCCCATAGTCAATTCGGGATTGGACAAGGGCGCTGAAGAGCTGCAACTGCGTACAGCGATCAGCACCCCAATTGGAGTCGCTCAGGCAATGGAGGGCATTGAGGTGCTGCCAGCACTTCTGCTTAAGCTGACGAAGATGAGGGAACCAAGTCAATCGAACTTCGGAAACCAGTCCTAGGAATTTATATGCAGAAGTCGGCTGCATACAGAGGAGGTGAGACGGAGGGCCCGACAGCTGCTGCTAGACCGTTGATGGCCACTAAAAACAGAGAGACACTCAGTACAGAGCCCTGCGGGACTCCATTCACCTGGCTATGGATGAAGCTATGGGAGTCACGAACTTGGACACGGAAAGTACACAGCGACAGGAAGTTTTGGATAAAAATCGTCAGTGGTCCCCAGAGACCCCACTCATACGATGTGGCAGGGATATGATGTCGCCAAGTCGTGTCGTATGCTTTACGTAAGTCAAAAAAGACGACAATCAGGTGAGGCCGCCTGGAAAAGGCTATTCGGATGGCAGGCTCGATGGACACAAGATTATCAGTAGTAGAGCGGCCCTGACGAAAGCCGCTCTGACATGAAGCCAAACCGCCGACATACCATACATTAGAGCAGCTTACAAAGAACGTTGGTGAGGCTGATGTGCCGATAGCTATCCACATCAAGCGGGTTTTTACCGGGTTTGAGCACCAGAATGATGGTGCTCTCCCGCCATTGCGATGGAAAGACGCCATCGCACCAGACCTGGTTGAAGATGACGAGATGATGTTGGTTGTAGTCAGATGAGAGATGTTTAATCACCTGACTGTGGATGCGATCAGGCCCAGGAGCTGTGTCGGGGGATGTGCAGGGGCACTGAGGAGCTCCCACTCTGTAAATGGGGCGTTATGGGATTCACAGCAGCATGTATTGAATGAGAGGACGTTCCCTTCCAGCCGCCGTTTGAGTGTGCGAAAGGCTGGGGGGGGGGGGGGGGTAATTTTCCGACGCAGAGGCTCGAGCAAAGTGCTCGGCAAAATGTGCTCGGCAAAGTGCGCTGGGCAAAGTGCGCTGGGCAAAGTGAGCTGGGCAAAGTGAGCTGGGCAAAGTGCGCTGGGCAAAGTGCGCTCGGCAATCGCGTTTGTGTCGGTTCATAACTCGGCATTTATGGTTACACCGGGGACAGCTCTTGGGGCCTGGTATCCGAAAAGACGTTTGATCTTTGCCCAGATTTGGGATGGTGCTATGTGGCACCCAATGGTGGAGACGTATCTCTCCCAACATTCATTCTTCCGTTTAAGGTAGGGAACACGGGCACAGAGCCATTTAAAGGCTATGAGGTGCTCCAGGGAAGGGTGCCGCTTATGCCGTTGTAGAGCTCGCCGACGCTCCTTAATTGCTTCAGCGACTTCCGGCGACCACTAAGAGACTGCCTTACGCCTCGGGCACCCTAAAGAGCGAGGGATCGCGTTTTCTGCCGCAGAAACAATTGTGCAAATCACCTGCTCAACCATCACGTCGATATTACCGTGTGGGTGAGATTCAGCGCGGACAGCAGAGGTGAAAGTTTCCCAGTCCGCCTTGTTCAAAGTCCATCTGGTTCAAATGGCTCTGAGCACTATGCGACTTAACTTCTGAGGTCATCAGTCGCCTAGAACTGAGAACTAATTAAACCTAACTAACCTAAGGACATCACACACATCCAAGCCCGAGGCAGGATTCGAACCTGCGACCGTAGGTGTCCCGCGGTTCCGGACTGAGCGCCTAGAACCGCTAGACCACCGCGGCCGGCAAGTCCATCTGGGCATGCGTCCGTGTGCCTGACGCTGGGGCAGTGACAGGAAGGTGGGGAAGTGGTCACTGCCACTCAGGTCGTCATGTGCTCTCCAATGGATAGATGGGAGAAGTCCTGGGCTGCAAATTGATAAATCAATGGCCGAGTAACTACCATTAGCCAAAATGAAATGTGTGGCGGCCCCAGTATTTGAGAGGCAGAGGTCGAATTGTGACAGTGAAGTTTCGACATTTCTGCCTCGGCCAGTAAGTATGGTTCCAACCCACAAGGGGTTATGGGCATTAAAATCTCCCAGAAGTAGGACAGGTTTAGCGAGTTGATCAATCAGTGCAACTAATACTTTCAGGGGTGCTGCACCATCTGGAGGAAGATACGCATTGCAGACAGTTATTTCCTGCGTTGTCCTTATTTTACTCTAAGTGTATTCGCAAATGCGAATACGGACAACCATTGGCTGTACAATGGAACGACGACAATGAAAATTTGTGGCGGACCGGGACTCGAATCCGGATATCCCACTTATCGCAAGCCGTCGCCTTACTGTTTAGCTATCCGTGCCGCAACTTGGCATCGTAATTCAGAATAACACAGTTACTGCAATATCGTGTTTATAGGCCGACACATACTGGATGTACGGGTACAGGTCGTAGACGCCTGATTGACGACATACGGAAGTTTGGATCTGGCCGTGGGTTGAGCACGGATTGCCAAATGGTAAGGCGACCGCTCGCGATAAGCGGGAAATTCAGATTCGAGACCTGGTCCGATACAAGTTTTCATTGTCGTCATTCCATTATACAGCTAATGGTTGTCCATATTCGCAACTAACACAGACACTGCAATATCGTACCTATTTTACATAGTCGGAAATAAGAAAACTGCAGGATCTCGTAATTTGTGCTGCATTTTTTACCAGACCACTACTCTTTTCTATCTGAATAATGGTTCACTTTTTAGAATGTATTGCTCAACAGGAACTTTTTAATTGTCTTTTTAAGTTAGCATTTTTAGTAATCTATTTAAACTCCTAAGGCAAGTTATTGTACGTACCAAACTATAGCAACCCATTAAAAAAAAAAAAAAGTTGACCTTCATATCTCTGAAGCGACTCCACCTAGCAACAAAAAACCCGTCATATTATGACCCCCATTGTCCCATGAAACTTTTGTCCCTCAAACTTTTCAGGTCCTATCTTGGTGGCAATAGTTAGTGACTCACCCTGTATATATACATACAGGGCGAGTCAAAACGGACTTCACAAGTGTAGAACAGTATAGAAATTTATTGAGATAACATTCAAAATCGGAATATGTGTCATTTTGTAGCAAATAACATCAAGTTTGATTCACGTAGTGCGTCAATACCCCATTCCGCCACTAGGAACACCAGCGTAGCACAGTTAAAATGCTTATCATCACTTCATGGCTACTATCACTGTTATTGTGTATCTGGATATGATAAAAAACTTTTTAATTCCAGATTTCTATACACGCACCCGCACACGCACTCACAATTTTTTTTTCCCACCGTGTACAAACTCAACAGTTTGCTCGATGAAAGGATAGGGAACAAAAACGGTCTAATGAAATTATGTCCGGAAATGCATGGTTTCCATGTTAGACAGCATTTATTCTATCGTACTTTGTTACAGAGACTGCGGTCTAATACTTACTGTTACGGAGCCACAGTTACAGTATGCATGGCTTCCTCCTAGAGAGTGGTACTGTTTCTTATACGTCATGCCCTAGCGCACTCTCCTGCCATAGTCATTTGTAATGTTCAAAAATGGTTCAAATGGCTCTGAGCACTATGGGACTTAACATCTGTGGTCATCAGTCCCCTAGAACTTAGAACTACTTAAACCTAACTAACCTAAGGACATCACACACATCCATGCCCGAGGCAGGATTCGAACCTGCGACCGTAGCAGTCCCGCGGTTCCGGACTGAGCGCCTTAACCGCTAGACCACCACGGCCGGCTCATTTGTAATGTGTCTGATTCACTTTTCTTCCTGACTCACCTTGTAGTGGATGTGATAGAGCGTTCTACACAATGGTTCCGTATTCTAATCGAGAGCTTGCCGACGTGGTGTTTACTTACGGAAACGCAAATGGCAACGGGAGGCGGTCAGAAAGGTTTTATCAGGAGACCTATCCCCGCCGACAACAATCACAGCATTAAATGGTTGCAACAGTGTTTCGTCATTTTTCTGAGACAGGGTCGTTTCAGGAAGCAGAAATCATAAAAGACGTACCCGAAATGTTCGGACACCAGACTTGGAGGGAAATGTCGTTAACACTGTGGAAGGCGACAGATTTTCCACATCGGGAGAAGTTTTGTCACCAGTTTCTTCAATAGGCAACCGTGATTCCGGGATTTGTGTCATCCATCCTATCCACTGATAAGGCCGTCTTTACGCGGGGTGGTACCTTCAACTTCCATAACATCTGGGGGATAGCATGCAGAACCCACATAGCGAATCATCAGCATCGGTGCAGCCGGAATGTGTGCGCCGGGATAATTGGCGACAGTATTTTGGGACCAGTCTTCCTTCTACGTCGCCTAACAGGCTGGAACTATCGGCGATTCTAATGGGCGACTCTGCCTAACCTGCTGGAAGAAGTGCCACTGATGATTCGAGAGGTTATGTGGCTGCTACATGATGGTGCTCCAGCCCACTTCGCCGTCAACGTCCCGACGTATCTCAACCGTGTCTTCCTTGGTCGATGGATCGGATGAAGGAGTCCAGTAGCATTGCCTGCTCGTTCACCGGATCTCAATCTGTACGATTTCTGGTTATGGGGCCATCTCAGAAGTATCGTGCATGCAGAGTCCATTCCAAATGTGGAGACACTGGAGCAGCGTACTCATGCTGCCTTTGACACTGTTCGGATGCAGCCTGGTCGTTGTAAACGTGTGGGACAGAGCATGCTACGGCACGTACACTCATGCGTTGAGGCACATGGAAGCCATTTTCAACACACACAGCAACTGTGGCTGCATGGTACAGCACGTATTAGACCGCAGTCTCTACAACACCGTATGACAGAATAAATGGTCTCTAGCATGGAAAGCATGCATTTCAGGACACAAGTTCATTATACCTTTATGTTCCGTATCCTCCCATCGATCAATTCCTGGAGGTTGTATACGGTGGTAAAAAATCACCTTGTGTCGCATACCTCCCGAAATCTTCCAAGAAAAGTTGCTACTGTGTTAAGTTCAGGTGGACCAATCCGCTTTTACACATGTGATCATAACTTTTTGTGTCATCGGTGTATGTATGTATGTGAGTCAAGAATTATGGAAAAACCGGAAAAGAGAAGATTCGAAACGTTTGAGATTTGGTCCTACAGAGGGATGTTGAAATTATATGCGAGACTCCACAGAATGGGTGAGGAAAGGGATATGTAAAGAATACTAACTGAACACAGGGCGGGCTAGTAGGACATGTGTTAAGACAGCAGGGAATAATTTCCATGGTATCTGATAGAGGTGGTTAGGGGAAGAGAGTGAGTGGAATTGAATTTGTTGGGCATTTAAATGACTGAGAACGACTGACATCGAAGATAGATCTGATGTCTCATGGAAAAAAAAAAGAAAATTTTGCAATCGAAGAATCCGTAAACTATGATGATCTATGGGAAAGGGATAACTGGGGAAGGGGCGTGTGAAGGAGTGAGGGAGGGGGAGAGGGGCAGATTGCAGGTTGCGAGTTGGCGACGTCAGCGACACGTGTATCTGCCCCTCGTTTTGAGTGCTAGGATGATTCATGTAATTTGGTAGTGAGCCTCTGTCGGTACGGCGTTGTGTTCTTTGCAAAGAGGTCCACGTGCTCATCTTGTTGGCCGTCATAGTCCTACGGTAGCCGGAGAAAGTTCACCGACGTCTATACCGCTGCAATGCGACATCCTGGTGTATAATGTCATTAAGAAGAACGTTGCTGCCTCTCCGTGTTAATGAGATGTTGAAAGCTGATAGTACGCTTACATTTGATGATTAGTGCGCAAACAACTCTACTGATGACCGTGAGACAAAGTCTAGACTAAACTTATAATTACCAAGCGGCTATCTAGACGAATCCAATGATGTGTAACAGTAAGATCCTTGAAGGTCAACGAATGTCTCAAAGGCGGCATGAACGTCCATTTACAGAAGTTCTTCGAAGTGATGAGCATTGGTATCAATGCAGTGCTGTGATCTTCTGATCATGGATTCAGTGGTATTCCTGATCACATCGGAAATTATTGAAGCATATGCTCTGACAATTCTCTCTCGCATATCTTCAGGTGTAGTTGTAACGTCTTTATAAACAATGTCTTTTACGAATTCCCACAAGAAACAATCCAGAGGCGTCAAGTCTGGCGAACGATCCGGCCACGACACATCTCCTCCGCGTCCAATCCAACGATTTGGGAATTGTCTCTGCAACTCATTTCTAGTCATCAGCGTAAAACGTGCTGGACACCCATCGTGTTGATACCACAATCTGTTCCTCGTTTCTAAAGGTATTTCTTCCAGTAACAGACCTAATGTTTCTTGCAGGAATGTGGTGTACTTGCTACCATTCAGATTTCCTTCGCTGAAATAGGGGCTTATAATTCTGTCTTCCAGAATCCCAGACCATACATTCACCGACCACGGGTGCAACTTGCCGTAGCCAACATGGGTTTTCAGTTGCCCAATAATGCAAGTTATGCAACTTAACATTTCCATGGTTCGTGAATGTAGCCTCATCAGTATATAAAATCAAATTAATAAATGTGTGATCCCTCTGAATCTGAAGCTCAGCCTATCTGCAGAATTCAGTGCTACGCGTACAATGCATACCAGTTAATTCTTGGTAGAGACTGATATGGTAAGCATGATATTAATGGCGATGCAGAAGACAAACAACACTACTCTGGCTCATGCGAGATTCCGTTACGATTTGATGCGAACTAACACAAGGATCTCGAACCACAGTAGCAAGAGTACCAATTTCCGTTTCCTCGTTAGTAAGTTTGTTTTGCCAGATATGTTTCCCATTCGTTAAAGACCCAGTTGTTCTCAATTTATCATACACATATTTAAATTTAGGACGTGTAGGATGAGGACGTTGAGGATATCTTTCAGCCTAAGGCCTAAGTCTCTAGATCTCACTGAATTTCGTTGGTATTCTCCGTAAATGAGAAGGACACAAACTTGTGAGCTACTATCGTACTTACGGAGTTATTGTAGAGAGGCGGAGAGGGAGGGGGAGAGAGAGGGGGGAGAGAGAGGGGGGAGAGGGAGGGGGAGAGAGAGGGGGGAGAGGGAGGGGGAGAGAGAGGGGGGAGAGGAAGGGGGAGAGAGAGAGGGGGAGAGAGAGGGGGAGAGAGGGGGGAGAGAGAGGGGGGAGAGAGAGGGGGAGAGAGGGGGGAGAGAGAGGGGGAGAGGGGGGAAAGAGAGGGGGGAGAGAGGGGGAGAGGGGGGAAAGAGAGGGGGGAAAGAGAGGGGGAGAGGGGGGAAAGAGAGGGGGGAAAGAGAGGGGGAAAGAGAGGGGGGAGAGGGATGTGGAGAGAGGGGGGAGAGAGGGGGAGAGAGGGGGGAGAGAGGGGGAGGGAGGGGGGAGAGAGGGGGAGAGAGGGGGGAGAGAGAGGGGTGAGAGAGGGGGGAGAGAGAGGGGGGGGAGAGAGGGGGAAAGGGTGGGGGGAAAGAGTGGGGGGAGAGGGGGAGAGAGGGGGAGAGAGGGGGGAGAGAGGGGGGAGAGAGGGGGAGAGAGGGGGGAGAGGGGGGGAGAGAGGGGGAGAGAGGGGGGAGAGGGGGGGAGAGAGGGGGAGAGAGGGGGAGAGGGGGAGAGGAGTGGTAGAGGGGGGAGAGAGAGGGAGGAGAGAGGGAGGAGAGAGGGGGGAGAGAGGGGGGAGAGAGGGGGGAGAGAGGGGGGAGAGGGGGGGAGAGGGGGGAAAAGAGAGGGGGGAAAGAGAGGGGGGAAAGAGAGGGGGGGAAAGAGAGGGGGGGAAAGAGAGGGGGGGAAAGAGAGGGGGGGAAAGGGGGGAGAGGGGTGTGGAGAGAGGGGGGAGAGAGAGGGTGGAAAGAGAGGGTGGAAAGAGAGGGTGGAAAGAGAGGGTGGAAAGAGAGGGGGGAAAGAGAGGGGGGAAAGAGAGGGGGAGAGGGGTGTGGAGAGAGGGGGAGAGAGAGGGGGGAGAGAGGGGGGAGAGGGGTGTGGAGAGAGGGGGGAGAGAGAGGGGGGAGAGAGGGGGGAGAGAGGGGGGAGAGAGAGGGGGGAGAGAGAGGGGGAGAGGAGGGAGCGAGAGGGGGGAGAGAGAGGGGAGAGAGAGAAAGAGGGGGGGAGAGAGAAGGGGGAGAGAGAAGGGGGGAGAGAGAAGGGGGGAGAGAGAAGGGGGGAGAGAGAAGGGGGAGAGAGAAGGGGGGGAGAGAGAAGGGGGCGTGGGGGGGGGTGGGGACATAGAGGGAAATGGAGTGAATGGGGGGGAATGGGGGTAGTGGTGGGGGAGTGGGGTGGTGGGAGTATGGGGGAGTGAGGGGGGAGTGAGGGAGTGAGGGGGAGAGGGAGTGAGGGAGAGGGATGGGGAGAGGGTGTGGGAGAGAGTGAGAGTGAGGGAGAGAGTGGGAGAGAGTGAGGGGGAGAGTGGGAGAGAATGAGAGAGTGAGAATGAGGGAGGGAGAGACTGTGGATCAATGGCCGAGTGCAGGTCTTTCGACTGGAAGCCACAATGGCGATTTCTGTGTCGCTATTCAAACCCTACCTCGGTTATCCAACTGGGGAAACGATGCCTAAACCTTAAAGTGTCATTCTTGGTGATGCCTCGCATCATTTGAGATGTGAGGGTTAGATTGAGACTAGACTGAAAACTTCTGTGGTCCGGTCGGGTTTCGATGCCGTGATCTCCAACTTTCCATGTATGCGCTTTACAACTGTACCACCAAGCTTGGTATACGGAGGATCACGTAATTTCCGTAAATTACGGCCGGATGGCTTGTGTATGATGCGGACCTGGCGCCTGATATCGCCCAAATGTATTCTATCGGATTCATGCGAATTTTCTGTGCAAGACGTCGAAGTAACTACACTATCATTCTACTATAAACACTGTGAGAAAGACAGTTATTCTGGCGGAAGATGCTGTCTCCGCCCGGGAAGACATCAAGCACGAAGAGACGCACGTGGTCCGCAATAACGTTTACGTAGTCCAGGAGTCTTCGATTACTTCCACAGGCCCAACGGAAGCCCAGATGGATGTTCCCCATAGCATAACACTGCTCCCACAGAACTTAGTCCGTGCCTCGAGCAGCTGGTCGCCTTGATGCGGACACGATCCTTCGTCTAGCGTAACAAGAAATGTGATTCGTCCGACCAGGCGACGCGTTTCCATTCTGCACGGTCCAGTCTCGGGTATTCCGTGGCAACTGGAATCGTAATTGACCGTGACACCGGGTCAACATGACAACAAGAGCAGCAGAGCTCCATGTTCAAGAACGTCTGATGAAAGGTGAGCTCCGAAACACCTGTGCCTGCAACAGCAGTGTAACCAGATCTGCCATACAGTGAGTCCAAAAAGTAATCGTCTAGTTGTATTTTTTTTAAATGCTAAGCATATGTCACTTGAAAGGAAGGGAACATAATGCGTGAACATCCGGTCATATGCAACGAACCTTGGTTACTCATTTTTGTTGATGGACAAGGAAATAAATACATCCACTGCGATAACAAATTTGTCAAAATGGAGAATTTATTCAAGGACTACTTTAAAAAATATTCGTCCACTCATACTATTTTAAATTTACAACCTGAAAATATGATTTCAGTTAGAAAAAATTAGTATTTAGAGGGGTATCCCTTTGCAGCTATTACTGCTTGTAGTCATCTGGGCATCGACTTGACCAAGTTTGCCGTCAAAGAGGCTGGAATTTTATCCCATTCGTCTTGAAGCGCTTCTTTTAGGTCTCTCTTGTTAGAAATATGTCTTCTAGTACTTTCCAAAGGTGTTCAATAGGATTAATGTCTGGGCTCTGAGGAGAGGTGTTATGTTGTTTTGGGGCATTGTACAGGAGCCACAGCCTTACATTTAGAGCCGTATGATTTTGGGTCGTTGTCTTGTCGAAAAACGTAATTTCCTTGCAGCCCTAGTGTTTCGGTGCTAGGATTCAAATTGTCCTTCAAAATGATGATGTACATATGGTGGTCCATTGTACCTTCTATGAAATGTAATTATCCAACACCTGCATTACTCACACGTCCCCATACCATCAGGGAGCCACCACTGTGTTCACCCGTTGGTACCGGATTGCGTGGCAACATCACCGCATTCTTCTTACGCCCCACCATTCGCCTGCCATCCGACCCGAATACGTTATGCTGGGTGATCATAAAGTCAGTATAAATTTGGAAACTTAATAAACCACGGAATAATGTAGTTAGAGAGGTACAAATTGACACACATACTTGGAATGACATGGGGTTTTATGAGAACCTAAAAAAAAAAAAAAGTATTGCTAGACACGGGAAAGATCTCTTGCGCGCGTTGTTTGGTGATGATCGTGTGCTCAGCCGCCACTTTCGTCATGCTTGGCCTCCCAGGTCCCCAGACCTCAGTTCATGCGACTATTGGCTTTGGGGTTACCTGAAGTCGCAAGTGTATCGTGATCGACCGACATCTCTAGGGATGCTGAAAGACAACATCCGACGCCAGTGCCTCACCATAACTCCGGACATGCTTTACAGTGCTGTTCACAACATTATGCCTCGACTACAGCTATTGTTAAGGAATGATGGTGGACATATTGAGAATTTCCTGTAAAGATCATCATCTTTGCTTTGTCTTACTCTGTTACGCTAATTATTGCTATTCTGATCAGATGAAGCCCCATCTGTCGGACATTTTTTGAACGTTTGAATTTTTTTTTGCTTCTAATAAAACCCCATGTCATTCCAAGCACGTGTGTCAATTTGTACCTCTCTATCTACATTATTCCGTGATTTATTCCGTTTTCAAATTTATACTGACTTTTTGATCTCCCGGTATTTACTTTCATCAGAAAACATTACCCTTACTTTTTGAATCTATGTTCCATCGCAAAATGAAGACGTTTCTTTCGATTCTTTTCACTGACCCAAAATTTCTTGCCCGCTATCCGGCCGTGATACCCGTACGTTTTGAAGGTATTTCTGACTGTGTTGGCACATACCTTCTTTCCCCTAGACTCTAACTCCCCAGCCAACTTAGGAGCGCTGATCTTAGATTTCTTCTTCATTTCCCTCTTCATAAATCTCACGTCTGCATCAGTCAAAGTGTGAGGGTGTCCCGTACGTGGTTGGTTTCTTAATGATTTTGTTGCGCAAAATCGATCTATTATCGACTGAACTGTCGATCTAGGTCTACCGACTACTTTAACAATCTCGAAGGAAGATTTGTACTCATTATTTGAGCGCAGAGTAAGTTTCCTTTTGATGGCGCTAATTGCACTGTACCGGCGCCGTTCCGAACCACAACAGGCGATAGAGTGGGGCCGAGCACTGTTGACTCTAGTGTGTGCCGTGGCTCAGCGTTATAGTTTAATCACTGCGCGAAGAATTTCGGCATGTTCTGATGGTGGACAAATACTTTATGAACTAGCTCTTGTATTACATTTTCTATTTTGTTAACCTTGCTGTCTATTTGGATGTATTGCTTTCCTTGCTTTTCAACAAAAACGACTTACCGAGGTACTTCTCACATGACTAGCTCTTTAGATTTTGTATAAATTTCTTTTCATGTTACACAGACTTTTTATTCTAAAAGATATGCAGGCAGACGAATACTTTGACTCACTGTAGATCGCCGCCTATCCTGATTTACAGAACGGGTAAGCTGCAGTTTCGCTGGATCGATTCCCCATCCGACTGTGTTCCGCTTGTATGCCTTGCTTACTGTGTCACGTGCCCGTTAGCTAGCAGGTTAAAATGATGCTCTCGACAACAGGGAATACAGAAATTTATTACTTGCTGCACTGTAATGTATTGGGCGGACAATATTCCTGTCTGTGAGAGACAGGCAAAGAAAGCTTTTCACTACACAATACGACCTTGACGCAGATGCAACCTAGTCACCTGGAGTCGTCCGGAGTCTGATGCTGGAGTAAAAGTCGCCACGAGTGAGCCTCAGTGGCCCGCTGCCAGGTCCGAACGGACGTTTACCCGTTCAGCCTGTATTTTGACTGGCTATAGGGCGCACGTAATTTGCAGGATATAGGCACCATTCGAAAACAGAGTTCGCAATTGGAATACGCAGTTCATCGGAGAAAACGTAACTTACCATATAGAAGAAAAGCTGTCCACGAAATACTTCCCTGGAGTGTGTGTCTTAATGTAGGATTGGAAGTCAAACAAGGAACAGCTACAAAAGCTGGTGTTAAACAACGCGACTGATGTGACAACTTGAGTTGGTCAGTCAGAAATGCGGTCACATACATTGGGAACTTGGCGGAATGCTAGTGGACGGACATTACTAATGTGGCACTACGTTGCTCAAATTCAGTATAAAAACTTGGATATGAGTCTTTATGAGCGTCTCTGTTGTGCAGCTGAGAGGTGTCTCAGTTCTTCGTTTCTGAGCGCAATGATCTTCTAGGATGGTTGGTTGGTTGTTTGGGGAAGGAGACCAGACAGCGTGGTCATCGGTCTCATCGGATTAGGGAAGGATGGGGAAGGATGTCGCCCGTGCCCTTTCAGAGGAACCATCCCGGCATTTGCCTGGAGTGATGTAGGGAAATCACGGAAAACCTAAATCAGGATGGTCGGACGCGGGATTGAACCGTCGTCCTCCCGAATGCGAGTCCAGTGTCTAACCACTGCGCCACCTCGCTCGGTGATCTTCTAGGAGACAGAGCCGTTAACAAGAGCGATATCTGGCTTTCCTCACGGTAGTGTTATAGGCCCTTGCAGTTCCGTATCTACATAAATGATTTAGGAGACTATCTGAGCAGCAGTCTTGGGTTTTTTGGAGATGATACTGTCGTTTATCGTCTAGTTAAGTCATCAGAAGATCGAAAGAATTTGCAAAACGAATTCGTAAATGTATCTGAATGGTGAGAAAGTTGGTAATTGACCCTAAATAATAAGTGTGAGGTCATCCAAACGAGTGCTAAAAGCGATCCGTTAAACTTCGGTTAAACGATAAATCAGTAAAATATAAAGGTCGTATATTCAACTATATACCTAGGAATTGCAGTTACGAACAACTTAACTTGGAAAAAACACACAGAAAATGTTGTTGGGAAGGCAAACCAAAGATTGCGTTTTATCGGCATAACACTTAGAAAATGTAACTGGTCCACTAAAGAGATTGCCTATACCACGCTTGTCCGGCCTCTTTTGGAGTACTGCTACGTATTCTAGGATCCTTAACAGATACAAGTAACGGAGTACATCGAGAAAGTTCAAAGAAGTGTAGCACGTTTTTTATTATCGCGAAATAGGAGAGAGAATGTCACTGACATGATACAGGATTTGGGGTGGACACCATTAAAACAAAGGCACTTTTCGTTGCGGCGGAATGTTCCCACGAAATTTCAATCACCAACGTTCTCCTCCTAATGCGAAAAGATTTTGTTGACGCCGACCTACATAGGTAGAAACGATCATCATAACAAAATAAGAAAAATCAGAGCTCACCCGGAGAGATATAGGTGTTTGTGTGTCCGTTTTTTCCTCGCTCTGTTGGAGATTGGAATAATAGAGAATTATTGTGAAGGCGGTTCGATGAACCCTATGCCAGACCCGTAAGTGTGATTTGCAGAGTATCCATGTAGATGTAGATAGCCTGTCCCCGGAATGGTTGCCAATTCCTGTGCTCAGACCCACGGCACCAACAGTTCGATCATCATTTGTTAACGATGTCCACTTAAGCACTCAAATCACAATCTACTTGGCCGGCCAGGGTGGCCGAGTGGTTCTAGGCGCTACAGTCTGCAACCGCGCGACCGCTACTGTCGCAGGTTCGAATCCTGCCTCGGGCATGCATGTGTGTGATGTCCTTAACTTAGTTAGGTTTAAGTAGCTCTAAGTTCTAGGGGACTGATGACCTCATAAGTTAAGTCCCATAGTGCTTAGAGAGCCACAACGTACTTGCCATATTCCGTCTGTTTTTGAATAACAATAACTGAAATGTGCAGATTCTGATCCTGAGAGATTTTCATTAATGTGATTTTGTGATTTTTTTAGTCGTAGTGCGGTAAATATATTCATTTTTGCAATTTTTTTATAGACGGTATCTAAAATTAATTTGCCGTGGTTCAAAGCGGAAGATTTTGTGCAAATAAGACATAATATACTCTACTTACATCCCTGCGACCGCCACAACCTAATTTCTTTTTCATTATTTATTTTGAAATGCTGCAGTCGAGTGAAATTATCTTGTTACTAAAAAATTATAACATCAAGTACCTCAAAATTTCGGGCCTTGCTTGGCTAAATTCATAACCATAGTATGTGGAGCGGACAACGGCCTTGGCGCAGTGGTAACACCGGCTCCCGTCAGATCACCGAAGTTATGCGCTGTCGGGCTGGGCTAGCACTTGGATGGGTGACCATCCAGTCTGCCGACCTCTGTTGGCAAGCGGGGTGCACTCAGCGCTTGTGAGGCAAACTGAGGAGCTACTTGATCAAGAAGTAGCGGCTCTGGTCTCGGAAACTGACATACGGCCGGGAGAGCGGTGTGCTGACCACGTACCCAGTGACGGTTGTGGGTTGAGGATGACACGGCGGCCGGTCGGTACCGCTGAGCACTTACGATCTATTCGGGAGGAGTTTAGTATGTGGAATGTGCCTAGCATAATTTTGCTTATTATGAACTATGGCCTTAACCTAAGAAGCATAGAGTTGTTGGACACTGTTATGCTCTCGTTAACGTCACAGAAAGTTTCGCTTTAAATTATTCATTGAAATGAGCGAATGATGGACTGTTGCCTTCAATGGAAAGGTTGCCCCGTAATTTTGAACTGGCTGTACCGCATTTGGGATTGCGGGCAGTTATGTCAGAAAGGTAGTTTTGTTCTTGACTGTCCCGGAGGCAGTCATCAGAAAGGCTACACTCTAAAAATGAGCTCCGTCTCTCGGAAAAAAGCCGAAATTTTGCCTGTAGTCTCACTGAAAGAGTCGTCTAGGCGACCACGTCTTTTTCGTCGTGCAGCGGAGAATGGACTCGTGGCTTGGGTGAAGCACTACAGTTACTGTGGTCTCGGACAGATGTGAGTTGGGGTCGGCGCCGTGTTTTGCGGCGACAAGTGGTTTATGCTGCCCGCCAGAGGTTAAAGAGTAAAGTCATTACGGCCCGGGGTGGACGGCGCTGCGCTGCTCTGCGCGGCGCTTACGTAACGCGGAGACACTGTGTGCGCGCCCCATTCTGGCCTCTGCGAGCTGGCGCTCTGTCTCGCCCGCTGCTTCCGTCCAGCACGACCTTCCTACACAGCGTGGGAACAGCTCCCTTCTCGCCACCAGAGCCGTGAATCCGCGAGATCTGGGGGAGGGAGTGGGGGGGAGGGGGGGGGAATCCATGAGGGTCATGACACCACGCGAACACTGTAAATGGTTCAAATGGCTCTGAGCACTACGGGACTTAACTTCTGAGGTCATCAGTCCCCTAGAACTTAGAACTACTTAAACCTAACTAACCTAAGGACATCACACACATCCATGCCCGAGGCAGGATTCGAACCTGCGATCATAGCGGTCGTGCGGTTCCAGACTGTAGCGCCTAGAACCGCTCGGCCACTCCGGCCGGCGCCAACACTGTACTGAAAATGCTCCGATACACATAAAGAAAAATGCCACATCGTCCTGATACGCCGCGTTGGTATGTTGCTACTGTGACAGTTTCAGTACCTATTGGAAGGTCCCCCTTACACCGTATACAGGAAGTTACCATGAGCTCTACCTACAGGAAGGTGTTGCAGCGTATCAGTTGGAAGTTTATCACCAGCACATAGAGACGTACGGGGAACAGTAGTGTGAGCAACCATCATGGTGCGAACGACAGTCGAGACCAATGATCGAGCCAGCATCATCACGTTATGGGGAGAAGACGCGTCAACCAGGTAAATTACTCGAAATGTAGACTGGAGTCAAAGTGATGTGATACAGACAGGCAGTCTTGAGGTCGTCCACGCTCGGCAGGCACACAGGGTGGTCGACATCTACGGCGTTTCGGTGAAAAGGACCGTGGCATGAGTGATCTACAAATGAATTCGACGTTCGAAGAGGCTTCAGGAAGTCGTGTGTCTCATCAAACTGTCAGCAGACGATCACATGATGTGAATCTCAGCTCCCGACGGTCATGACGAGCACCGCGTCGTACACCACAACACTGAATGCAAGGTCACGAGTTCGAGTCTCGGTCCGGCACACAGTTTTAATCTGCCAGTAAGTTTCAAATCAGCGCACACTCCGCTGCAGAGAGAAAACCTCATTCTGGAAACATCCCCCTGGCTGTGGCTAAGCCATGCCTCCGCAATATCTTTTCTTTGAGGGTGCTAGTTCTGCAAGTTTCGCAGGAGAGCTTCTGTAAAGTTAGGAAGGTAGGAGACGAGGTACTGGCGGAAGTAAAGCTGTGACGACGGTGCGTGAGTCGTGCTTGGGTAGCTCAGTTGGTAGAGCACTTGCCCACGAAAGGCAACAGGTCCCCAGTTCGAGTCTCGGTCCGGCACACAATTTTAATCTGCCAGGAAGTTTCATATCAGCGCACACTCCGCTGCAGAGTGAAAATCTCATTCTTCAAGAAATTATGCAGAATGAACGCCCCAGGATTGGCGTCGGATGTTCAAGGACGAAACTCGGATATGTTTGTACACTGATAACTGCAGACAACGCGGAAATGTGGAATACCTACAAAACTGTGCCCATATGTGTGTGTAGAGCAGGGCCGGCCAAACGTTGCACAGTGTGCAGACGTGCGGAAGTGCTGCACATGTGCGCACGTGTGCGACAGCGAGCAACAGCGACATCTGTTATTAGACATGTGTCCTAAATGAACGGCGGCGGCTCCACTTTCCTGTTTATGTGGTACAAGCAAGAGGCAAATTGGTCGTTAAACCAATTGTTTCAATGTATACTTACAAATAGTTTTTTTTGTTTTAAATGTGTGAAGGGCTACGCTCAGCTGAAGTCGATAAAACATAACATTCATCTAACTGTCGGTTATTATGCAGATTTCAGACGGAACTGATGAAAGATATAGCAACAATGGTATTGAAATAACAGGTGATCCTCGAGAGGTCTGCGGTTATCATTCTGTTCAGAGGTCAGTGGGACAGAAATTATGTGGGTGTAACTGAGGGCACCGAGAATTAGTTATAGGAAACCTTGCACTAGTTTAATGTTATTTGAAATCATGAATAAGATTCGTTGGAAGTCGCTAAGTGCTCTCTTCCTTGAATACTAGCTCAAAAACATTACGCGTATTTACCTGCCGTCAGTCAAGCTTCCTTAATAAAAACCCACGGTTGTTAACTGTATTACATGTCTTACTGGGTTAAACTGTTAACATAAAAGTAGATGTCTCAATGAGCAGACTGTGACAGTATTTTAAATGTTTAATACGCGAAATACCTTCCCGTGGTTGGCTTGCAAGCTGTGGAAAGAGCACTAGAATGTGCCGGTACAGAGTATCTCAGCAAGAGGATAAAGCGACATCTGTGCGTAGAAACATGCACTACATGAACGCTGACGGCTGCGGTGTGCACGCTGTGACCCGGAAGTTGCACATGTGCAGGAGCACCGCACGCGTGCAGAATTTCTGGCCGGCCCTGGTGTAGAGTGAATTCTGAGGTGGCTTTACATGGGGGCTACCATACACCTCTCGTGGCTGTTGAGGGCGATCTCAGCTCTATGGTACAGGGAAAAGATTTTGCAACCAACAGTGGGTCGGCATCGCCAACATTTTCATGACAGTTCCATCCCGATTGAGAATAACTCGCGTGCCGTACGTGCCGTTCTCATAAACACGTTCCTTGAGCATGCAGAGGTCATCACAATGGCGTGACCTTAAAGTTGCCCCGACATGAACTCAACTGAATATGTGCGTGCTCGATTGAAAACAGCTTTTTTTGGACGTCGACAACGAGCACGTAATCTGCGCTACTTACTCAGGATCACCCTTGCAGAATGAGAGAATTTGGACCACGATGTTCTCATCGATGGCGTGTCACGACCGATTTATGCCTGCTTCCGAGCAACCCAGCACGTATTGACGTTCCTCACGAGTGTTGTGAACCTCTTCATACTAACTGAAATAATCTGTTCCTAAATATGTAATTGCTGATAATAGTATAATTGCGTAGGCTCCCGCGGCCAGAGTCGGTCGACATACAAGTTTTCTGGGTATGGTACCGCGTCATAATGTAAAAAACTACTGCTGCTGCTGGAGAAAAACCAAAGTTTCGGCCACGGTTGCAGTAGCCTTCTAATGGTCTAATGGACCCAGAAGAAGGACGATGCAACCGTGGACGAAACGATGGTTTTTCTCCAGCACCAGTAGTTTTTTACATTATGGCGCGGTACCATACTCAGAACTTTTATGCCGCTGATAATAGGTTTGTAATTACTGTTGCATCTCAGAATGGTGCTTCACTTTAAGGTACAGCGTACCCTATAAATGCAGTTGCTATAAATAAAAATAAAACTACTGTTCCAATTATTCACACGAGTATATGTAGTAAATTCCCCGCCCTACTTTAAGATAAATACAGAAAAAATATAGAAATTCGATTTGCGTGTAATGTTAGAATAATTCAACCATTATTTACATCGAATTACGTCGATACTAAATCAGTTGCTAACTCACTTGATATTTACATCAAATTACTGCAAAAAGAACATTCAGTTTAACAAAACGTGCATATAATACAAAGGAATAGTGAATAAATAAGCATGTATAAGACTTCCGAGTAAAAGTAATAGAATGCATTTAAATGAAATTAATTAAGAATTTTACAAAAGAACAAAAATTTCAAGAAAATGTGGAAAGACTAATTAAATAGAAATCTGTTGACAGAGTCGTTAATAGACGCTTTATGAAATTTAACAAAGCTGCTGGTTACCTGTCAACAATACGTTGAAACTGAAAAATTGACTGTTTCATTATTAAGGCCTTGCGTTCAAGTTTTGGCTTGTTCAAATCCAGTGGTAGTCAAGAACTGTCACAACATTGTACTTATTAATTTTTTCCAAAAAACGAGTATTTTGGTTTGGATATTTTTCAGTGACGTGTTATACATTGTTTCTTTGGGCTGTGTTCTCGTTACGACTCAGCCAGCTCAAGACTTATCACCCACCAAAAGGGAGTGGGGGGGGGGGGGGGAGGGGGAAGACAGCAACGCTGCGGGCAGAAATGACTGAAAGGAACACCATTCCGCTGACTTACATGCTCGCGGAACAAAAGTCTGCATATCTGTGCTCACAATTGTAGTGCTACATGAAATACTAATGGTGAGCGCACATTTCTACTTTATCTTATTTACAGTATTATTCTTGGAAATTATGCTAAAGCAATGCACTAAACATTAATGTAACCTTGTTGTTATTATCACATTAAAACATTTTTTCCATGGTGAACCAGAACTTCACCGACAACATTTCAGTGGCTGTTCAGGGATATTTTCCGATTATATTGGTATAAGAGATCGTGGTCTCCGGTGGCCTTTGACATGACAAATCCTCATGTTCTCCTGTCTCCTAATATCGTCTTCAGGTCGACGTAGTTTCCTTCTCCCTTTATGCGGTCCATCATCTTAACTCTTGGTTCAACACAGTCTCCTCCCACAAACTGGTCCTTTCAAGGCATCTACTAGCGAGCGATCCCCTCGCATCGCATAACCCAGACAGTTCTTCTTCCTTTCTCTTATAACCTGCAGCATTCATCTCCTGTCATCAATGCTTTCTATCACTCATTCGTTACTTAATCTTCCCATCCGACTTATCCTCCTCTTTCTCCTCCACATCCATATCTCAAATGGTTCTAGCCTTTTCTCATCCTCTTGCCTTAGTGTTCATGCGTCTGTTACACAGAGTGTCACACTCCAGACAAAACACATGCCGAGCTTTTTTCTCAGACCTACATTTGCTTTGCCACATCACAATTATTCAAGTATGTGAAATAAAACATAAATTAGTCAGACTGCGGCGTAAACACACTTTACTCAACATGTAAACGTCACTACAGGTATTCGGGTTTGGGTTATGACATGTTCGTTATGTCTGTCGTCATTGGTGATGATGTGGCGCAGACGAATAGCGAAATTCTTAATGACTCGCTGAAGTGTCAACATCGATGCTGTCAGTGACCTCCTGAATGGCTGTTTTCAGCCCAGCAATAGTTTTAGGGTTACTGCTGTACATCTTGTCTTTAATATAGCCCCACAAAAAGGAGTCGCACATGTTCAGATCCGGAGAATATGGCGACCAATCGAAGCCCATGCCAGTGGCCTCCGTGTACCCCAGAGCCAGAATACGGTCCCCAAAGTGCTCCTTCAGGACATCAAATACTCTCCTGCTTCGGTGGGGTCGAGCTCCCTCTCGTATGAACCACATCCGCTCGAAATCAGGGTCACTTTGGATAATGGGGGTGTGTATCGTTCGGTAGTGACCGTGGCATCAAGAAATATTGCACCGATTATTTCGTGACTAGAGATTGTAGACCACACAGTCACCCATTAAGCGTGAAGGGACTTCTCGATAGCGAAATGCGGATGCTCAGTCCCCCAATAGCGCCAATTTTGCTTATTGAAGAACCCATTCAAATAAAAGTGGGCTTCGTCGCTAAATCAGACCGTGCATACGCATATTAATTCCCATCATGCCCATTTGCCAACTACGCAGTTTGAACGTCCTAACGCAAATCTTTTAGAAGTTTGTTTCAGATAGTTCAAAAATTGTCACTGTGTAATAATTTCCTTTTTTTCTATTGAATGCCTTCTTCGCTATAGCAATGGAAGTTTTCGCCTCCTGATGACTTCTCAAGCCTTTAGTGATGGCAGTTCAAAGATATTTAAATGTTCCTACTTGCATAGTAATGACTAGTCCTATTTCAGTATTCAAGAGTCGCCTTCCTGTGCCGATCACTATACACTTAGTTTTTGCTGTATTTATTATCACCTCATCTCCCACACAACCTTCATCCAGATCTTTCAACATTTTTCTACAGTTCGTTCAGTGTGTGCCTCGAATACTATGCCATTAGCGAACCTTATGCATCCTGTTCTCTTCCCACCAATACGTACTCCTCTTTCTCCCTCTAAGCCTTTCGCAATAAGCTCTTCCAGGTATAACATGAACAGCAAAGGGGAGAAGCAACATCTTTATCTAACGTCCCTTCTAGTGCTGCTTCCTTCTGAAATTTCGTTTCCAATCTTTGTTCTTACTTTCTGTTGTAAATATAGATTCTGCCCCCTTGCAGTCTTCTCCTTTCCTCTTCAATATATCCATTACCTTTTCCGCTTAACTCTGTCCAAAGCTTTCACCAAATCAGTAAAAGCATTGGCTCGTTACAGGGTAACTGCATTTCGCTTGATTTATTGCCCCCCTCTGTGTATTTATATTGTACCTTGAACATATCCTCCGTTAGAATGTATTAACTTTCCTG
The DNA here is from genome assembly GCF_023864345.2 of Schistocerca serialis cubense. Lineage (NCBI taxonomy): Eukaryota > Metazoa > Arthropoda > Insecta > Orthoptera > Acrididae > Schistocerca > Schistocerca serialis. The sequence continues at coordinate 168,232,278 of NC_064643.1, read as the reverse complement.
AGACTGAGAAGCTTATGTCCACGAATCAGCATGGTTTTAGAAAGCATCGCTAGCGCGAAACTCAGCTTGCCCTTTCCTCACATGATATACTGAGAACTATGGATGAAAGGCAACAAACAGTTTCCATATTTCTAGATTTCCGGAAAGGATTTGACACGTTGTCCCACTGAAGGCTGTTAGTGAAGGTACGAGCATATGGAACAAGTTCACAGATATGAGTACTATCGCGAAATATGGGAGAGAGTGTCACAGAGATGATACAGGATTTGGGCTGGACATCATTAAAAGAAAGGCGTTTTTCGTTGCGACGGAATCTTCTCACGAAATTCCAATCACCAACTTTCTCCTTCGAATGCGAAAATATTTTGTTGACGCCGACCTACATAGGGAGGAACGATCACCACGCTAAAATAAGGGAAATAAGAGCTCGTACGGAAAGATTTAGGTGTTCATTCTTCCCGCGCACTATATGAGATTGGAATAATAGAGAATTGTGAAGGTGGTTCGATGAACCCTCTACCAGGCACTTGAATGTGATTTGCAGAGTGTCCATGTAGATGTAGATGAGTGGCTCGAAGACTTCTTAAATAATAGAAAGCAGCATGTTGTCATCGACGGCGAGTGTTCATCAGAGAGAAGGGTATCGTCAGAAGTGCCCCAGGGAAGTGTGATAGGACCGTTGTTGTTCTCTATATGCATAATGATTTGGCTGACCATGTGGACAGCAATTTGCGGTTGTTTGCTGATGATGCCATGGTATACAGTAATGCGTCGAAGCTGAGTGATTGTAGGAAGAAACAAGACAAAATTTCTAGTTGGTGTGATGAATGGTATCTAGCTCCAAATGTGGAAAAATGTAAGTTAATGCAGATGAGTAGGGCGAACAAACCTGTAACGTTCATTTAAGAGTATTAACAGTGTCTTGCTTGGCAAAGTCAAGTCGGTAAAATACCTGGACGAAGTGTTGTAATGCGATATGAGGTGGAACGGGCATGTCAGGACTCCGGTAGGGAAGGCCTTTGGTCGGCTTCGGGTAGTTGGGAGAACTTTAGGAAACAGTGGTTCACATGTAAAGGGGACCGCATATAGGACGCTGGGATGACCTATTCTTGAACACTGCTCTCATGTCTGGGATCCGTAGCGGGTCAGATTTAAGGAAGACATGGAAGCAATTCAGAGGGGGGGGGGGGCTGCTAAATTTGTTGCCGGTAGTTTCGAACAACACGTAAGTGATACGGGGATGCTTCGGGAACTCAAATGCGAATATATATGAAGACAGTATCTGTTCTTTCAGACATGTCCGAAAGGACAGATACCATCTCCTCAACGACCATTTGACGACCTTCTTCTGTGCGGATGCACAAACAGTGACCGATCTCTGACAGCAATCGGCAAAAAGCGGCGAGTAATGAGTATAATGGGCAGGGGCACTATGAATATCGTCCGGGACAATAAGGGAATGTGGGTATCACGGGAGGCGTGCCAAAGTCCCTGCAGTCGCACTGTGTGTCCTCGGTGGCTCAGATGGAAGAGTGTCTGCCATGTAAGCAGGAGAGCCCGGGGACGAGTCCAGGTCGGGGCATACATTTTCGACTGTCCCCGTTGACTTACATCAACGCCTGTATCCAGCTAGGGGTATTAATTTTATTGTAATTTCAAATGGGAATCCCTGGAGGGAATGTTATTGAGAAAATTTAGAGGAACCGGCATTTGTAGCTGACTGCCAAACGATTCTATTACCGCCAACCTAAATTGAGCGTAATGCTCTTTTTTTCTTTTCGTTTTTTTGGTCATCAGTCTAATGACTAGTTTGATGCGGCCCGCCAAGAATTCCTTTCCTGTGCTAACCTCTTCATCTCAGAGTAGCACTTGCAACCTACGTCGTCAATTATTTGCTTGACGTATTCCAATCTCCGTCTTCCTCTACAGTTTTTACCCTCTACAGCTCCCTCTAGCACCATGGAAGTCATTCCCTCATGTCTTAGCAGATGTCCTATCATCCTGTCCCTTCTACTTATCAGTGTTTTCCATATATTACTTTCCTCTCCGATTCTGCGTAGAACCTCCTCATTCCTTACCTTATCAGTCCACCTAATTTTCAACATTCGTCTATAGCACCACATCTCAAATGCTTCGATTCTCTTCTGTTCCGGTTTTCCCGCAGTTCATGTTTCACTACCATACAATGCTGTACTCCAGACGTACATCATCAGAAATTTCTCCCTCAAATTAAGGCCGGTATATGATATTAGTAGACTTCTCTTGGCCAGAAATGCTTTTTTTGCCATAGCGAGTCTGCTTTTGATGTCCTCCTTGCTCCGTCCGTCATTGGTTATTTTACTGCCTAGGTAGCAGAATTCCTTAACTTCATTGACTTCGTGACCATCAATCCTGATGTTAAGTTTCTCGCTGTTCTCATTTCTACTACTTCTCATTACCTTCGTCTTTCTCCGATTTACTCTCAAACCATACTGTGTACTCATTAGACTGTTCATTCCATTCAGCAGATCATTTAATTCTTCTTTACTTTCACTCAGGATAGCAATGTCATCAGCGAATCGTATCATTGATATCCTTTCACCTTGTATTTTAATTCCACTCCTGAACCTTTCTTTTATTTCCATCATTGCTTCCTCGATGTACAGATTGAAGAGAAGGTGTGAAAGGCTACAGCCTTGTCTTACACCCTTCTTAATACGAGCACTTCGTTCTTTATCGTCCACTCTTATTATTCCTTCTTGCTTGTTGTACATATTGTATATGACCCGTCTCTCCTTATAGCTTACCCCTATTTTTTTCAGAATCTCGAACAGCTTGCACCATTTTATATTGTCGAACGCTTTTTCCAGGTCGACAAATCCTATGAAAGTGTCCTGATTTTTCTTTAGCCTTGCTTCCATTATTAGCCGTAACCTCAGAATTGCCTCTCTCGTCCCTTTACTTTTCCTAAAGCCAAACTGATCGTCACCTAGCGCATTCTCAATTTTCTTTTCCATTCTTCTGTATATTATTCTTGTAAGCAGCTTCGATGCATGAGCTGTTCAGCTGATTGTGCGATAATTCTCGCACTTGTCAGCTCTTGCCGTCTTCGGAATTGTGTGGATGATGCTTTTCCGAAAGTCAGATGGTATATCGCCAGACTCATATATTCTACACACCAACGTGAATAATCGTTTTGTTGCCACTTCCCCCAATGATTTTAGAAATTCTGATGGAATGTTATCTATCCCTTCTGCCGTATTTGACCGTAAGTCCTCCAAAGCTCTTTGAAATTCCGATTCTAATACTGGATACCCTATCTCTTCTAAATCGACTCCTGTTTCTTCTTCTATCACATCAGACAAATCTTCACCCTCATAGAGGCTTTCAATGTATTCTTTCCACCTATCCGCTCTCTCCTCTGCATTTAACAGTGGAATTCCAGTTGCACTCTTAATGTTACCACCGTTGCTTTTAATGCCACCAAAGGTTGTTTTGACTTTCCTGTATGCTGAGTCTGTCCTTCCGACAATCATATCTTTTTCGATGTCTTCACATTTCTCCTGCAGCCATTCCGTCTTAGCTTCCCTGCACATCCTATTTATTTCATTCCTCAGCGACTTGTATTTCTGTATTCCTGATTTTCCCGGAACATGTTTGTACTTCCTCCTTTCATCAATCAACTGAAGTATTTCTTCTGTTACCCATGGTTTCTTTGCAGCTACCTTCTTTGTACCTATGTTTCCCTTCCCAACTTCTGTGATGGCCCTTTTTAGAGATGTCAATTTCTCTTCAACTGTACTGCCTACTGCGCTATTCCTTATTGCCGTATCTATAGCGTTAGAGAACTTCAAACGTATCTCGTCATTCCCACTTCTTTGCGTATTGATTCTTCCTGACTAATGTCTTTAACATAAGCCTACTCTTCATCACTACGATATTGTGATCTGAGTCTATATCTGCTCCTGGGTACGCCTTACAATCCAGTATCTGATTTCGGAATCTCTGTCTGACCATGATGTAATCTAATTGAAATCTTTCCGTATCTCCCGGCCTTTTCCAAGTATACCTCCTCCTCTTGTGATTCTTGAACAGGGTATTCGCTATTACTAGCTGAAACTTGTTACAGAACTCAATTAGTCTTTCTCCTCTTTCATTCCTCGTCCCAAACCCATATTCTCCTGTAACCTTTTCTTCTACTCCTTCCCCTACAACTGCATTCCAGTCGCCCATGACTATTAGATTTTCTTCCCCCTTTACATACTGCATTACCGTTTCAATATCCTCATACACTTTCTCTATCTGTTCATCTTCAGCTTGCGACGTCGGCATGTATACCTGAACTATCGTTGTCGGTGTTGGTCTGAACAACCCTGTCACTGAACTGTTCACAGTAACACACCCTCTGCCCTACCTTCCTATTCATAACGAATCCTACACCTGTTATACCATTTTCTGCTGCTGTCGATATTACCCGATACTCATCTGACCAGAAATCCTTGTCTTCCTTCCACTTCACTGCGCTGACCCCTACTATATCTAGATTGAGCCTTTGCATTTCCCTTTTCAGATTTTCTAGTTTCCCTACCACGTTCAAGCTTCTGACATTCCACGCCCCGACTCGTAGAACGTTATCCTTTCGTAGATTATTCAATCTTTTTCTCATGGTAACCACCCCCTTGGCAGTCCCCTCACGGAGATCCTAATGGGGGACTATTCCGGAATCTTTTGCCAATGAAGAGATCATCATGACACTTCTTCAATTACAGGCCACATGTCCTGTGGATACACGTTACGTGTCTTTAATGCAGTGGTTTCCATTGCCTTCTGCATCCTCATGTCGTTGATCATTGCTGATTCTTCCGTCTTTAGGGGCAATTTCCCACCCTTAGGACAAGAGAGTGCCCTGAACCTGTATCCGCTCCTCCGCCCTCTTTGACAAGGCCGTTGGCAGAATGAGGCTGACTTCTTATGCCGGAAGTCTTCGGCCGCCAATGCTGATTATTTATCAAGACTTAGGCAGTGGCGGGGATGGAACCCGGGACCGAAGACGTTTTGATTATGAATCAAAGACGCTACCCCTAGACCACGGGTAATGGTGAAGAAGATAAAATACGAGAAATTAGGGCTCATATGGAGGCAGACAGACAGTCGTTTTCCCCTCGCTCTATTTGCGAGTGGAACAGGAAAGGAAATGACAAGCAGTGGTACAGGGTACCCTCCTCCAGGCACCGTATGATTCCTCTCTGAGTATCTATGTAGATAAAGATGTAGATGTAGTGATCATATCCACACAAGAGTACAAACGACAGCGGTGCGCCCTGTATGTCTTGCTTGGGACAAAACTTTTTCCATTGACTCGCGGTACTTGCAGTTGGCAACAGTTATGTCCTACTCTTCTCTGTAAAGCTTGCTTTCAGCATCACCCGTTTCTGTCTCGAGTTTGTTCCTCTGGCAGTGTTAGATGCACACAGCATTCATAGGTCTGTTGGTGAATAGTTGGCCTATATACACCTCCGGAAGGGTTCACTAAATGTAATGGAAGAGCTTCAGAACGCCGCTGTAATGAGCTGTTCCCGTAGCGACGGCAACCACATCTGAGGATTATTACAGTATCCTGTGTTTTGTATTGTGCGTTTTGGTGTTAGCGTGTTGCGTGATTTTTTTGGATGTTGGAAACGTATTTTCACAGGAAAAAGGTAATCTGGGAAACGAACCGACTAAACGGTAATTACATCTTTACTCTGTGGTGAGCCAACGGCGACCACGGATGCCTTATGCTGTATCAAAATTCTCAGATATTATCCCTGAACAACCTCTGAAATCTTGTCGATTGCGTTCTAGTTCACCCTATACACTTTAGTGCTGTTATCTTTAGATCCTAGGCAACTCTGGTATGTGAAAAGTGGGAGTGACAAATTATATTTTCGGTAACAAGTGGGGCTCCCAACTGGATCACAACCTTGGATGGGTGCGTGCACCACCACCTCACTTCATGCCACCACTGTAGGTTTTAATACGCATTGCATTTGCGTGGTTTCGGGAATGCAGGAGTAATGTTTACAAAACGAATCGTTACAGTACGGAAGCGCTCTGACAAATACCTGTATGTCTGAAAATCCCGTCTGCAGAATCACGGTTTGCGGGTATATGTGTGGTGGTGGTGGTGTGTGTGTGTGTGTGTGTGTGTGTGTGTGTGTGTGTGTGTGAGAGGGGGGGGGGAGGGGTTCTTGGCGCTTGGTTCCTACTTGAGCAAGGAGCATGGGGTACAAAATTTTTGGCTTAGCACGGACCAGCGGCCATTTGTGCGAAGTGTGTGAGAAAAGTAGTGAGACTTTTTGTAGTGTCACAGCCAGACACCACACTTGCTAGGTGGTAGCCTTTAAATCGGCCGCGGTCCATTAATATACGCCGGACCCGCGTGTCGCCACTGTCAGTGACTGCAGACCGAGCGCCACCACACGGCAGGTCTAGAGCGACTTACTAGCACTCGCCCCAGTTGTACAGCCGACTTAGCCAGAGATGGATCACTGACAAATACGCTCTCATTTGCCGAGACGATAGTTAGCATAGCCTTCAGCTACGTCATTTGCTACGACCTAGCAAGGCGCCATAGCATTTGATAATTAATATTGTGAAGCATGTACCGTAACGAGAGATGTTCTACAATTGTGGACTAAAGTTAAGTATTATATCAACTACGTACTTTATTTGCTACTATTAATTCCCTTAACTGTTCCAGACCTCGCGCCAGTCAGCGTGTAATTGAACGCGTGCATTTCGGCCTCCTCTAGCAACACAGTGTTGGCTCTTCTGCCAACACTTCACTTTTTGTATAGCAAAGGTTTTATTTTTTTCGTGCACCAATATGGCTCCCTTCAAAGTAGTTCCCTTCGGCAGTTGTACTCCGCAGGAGTCGTTCCAGTTTGGTAGCAGCACTGAAAGGCTTCAACTGGTAGCGCCTTTAACACGTCTGTCACACTCTTTTGAATGTCCTCCCGAGTCCCAAAATGACGTACCCTTAAAACATTTAAAAATACGAAATTTTAAATGTTTAAAAAATTGTATTCGGTTGAAAAAATGCGTAATTTGTTGTAGGACATCGTGGAATAGTCTCGCTTCAGCCCCTATAGTTCTATGAAGTTCCGATACGTGACGGTTCTATGCGTAGCCTTCAAAATGGTGTCGGTAACGGAGGTGCGTTCCAAGCAGAGAGCTGTCGCTGAATTTCTTTTGACAGAAAACCAGATCATCACAGGTATTCATAGGTGCTTGCTAAATGTCTGTGAAGACCTGGCAGTGAAGAAAAGCACGGTGAGTTGTTGGGCGAGGAATCTGTCATCATAGCAACAAGGTCGCGAAAACCCGTCCGCTCTCCCGCTTGCCGGCCGGCCACACACAGCTGTGACTCCTGCAATGTTGGAACGTGCTAACCCCAGGAAACCGAAGAAGCGACTCCAGTGTGTGCGTTGCCACAAAAATACAAACGAGCTTCTCCTTCTCCATGACAATTCTGCACGACTCGCTGAAGCGTCAACAACGAAGCTGCCAGTGACCTCCTGAACGGCTGTTTTCAGCTCAGCAATGGTTTCAGGTTTATTGCTGTACATCTTATCATTAATGTAATCCCACAGAAAGTAGTCGCATGTGTTCAGATCCGGAGAATGTGGCGGCCAATCGAGGCCCATGCCAGTGGCCTCTGTGTACCCCAGAGCCAGATTGCGGGCCCCAAAGTGCTCCTCCAGGACATCAATCTCTCTCCTGCTTGGATGGAGTCGAGTTCCCCTCTCGTATGAACCACATCCTGTCGGAATCAGGGTCACTTTGGATAATGGGGATGAAATAATCTTCCAACTCCTCACTCACGAGAGGAGCTCACGAAACTTGAATGGATTGTTCTTTCTCTTGTACCGAACAGCCCCGATCACGCACCTTCCATCTGTTTGGCTTAATGAAGGATACACTACGCGGGGAGCAGTACGTCGATGATAGCAGAGGTAATTAGTGTTGTGACTTGGCAAGACAGCCAAGCCACTAGGAGATAGCCGAAAAGCACGCGTTTAAGCTCACACAGGCTGGCGTGAGGTCTGGAACAATTAAAGGAGTTGAGTCTAGTAAAAAAGTACGGAGCTTCTGGAATACTTAACTTCAATCCATAATTGGTGAACATCGGTCTGACGGTACATGCATCACAAGATAAATAGCAAATGATAATGGCGCCTTGCTAGGTCGTAGCAAATGACGTAGCTGAAGGCTATGCTAACTATCATCTCGGCAATTGAGAGCGTAATTTATCAGTGAACCATCGCTAGCAAAGTCGGCTGTACAACTGGGGCGAGTGCTAGGAAGTCTCTCTAGACCTGCCGTGTGGTGGCGCTCGGTCTGCAATCACTGACAGTGGTGACACGCGGGTCCGACGTATACTACCGGACCGCGGCCGATTTAAAGGCTACCACCTAGCAAGTGTGGTGTCTGGCATGGTGAGTTTTGTGTGTTCTGAGGCCACAGTAGGCTATACCGGACATGTTCAACTATACCAGGCTGGTAACCGTAGAGGAGCCACACTATTGACGCCCAACTCAAGCAACATGTGTAATGTTGTTATGTGTAATGTTGTTGCATTAATTTGTTATGAAAGCGGTGCTGATAGACAATAAAGGCGGGTTAAAAGCTGTGAGCTGTCAGGGGAAGTTAACCTTGCATTACTGAGCAACTGTTTCACCAGGTATCCAGTCTAGCTTACGAAATTCCCAACCAGACTCACATTGTCATACGACAACCGGTGATATATATATAAAAAAGAGAATTTAAATAAAAAGAAATGAATCAGTTTATATTTGGAAATTTATTTTAACATTGATCATTGAAATTTCAGCATATTAAACTCGATTCATAACTAAACTGGTGCCTTATTTAGGATTGTGAAAATGTGAGTTTGTAATCTTACAGAACACATCAAATATGGAGCCAAGATTGGGATACTGCATACAACACTGCATTCATAAAATAACACATGAAGAACGTTGAAACATATGCAAGAGGAAATTAACCACTACCAACCGATTCAATTTTCACCCAAAGAAGTTACGTTCGTAGCGCAATCCTGTCCGTCGTGTAATTACCACACACTGGTATACTAAATTCACACTAACTCTCTGTGAAATCTTCCCGAAAAGAATAGCTGAGGGCTACTTTGATGATTACACCACATGCTTCACGTGGTCAACTTGGTTTACACAAAGAGTGTAACTCCACAATAATTTTGATAATTAAAATAAATTAGATCGAAAAGCAATTTACAAAAGAAAAACCTCGAACTGGTTACTAACGTCTTACTATTAACCTGATGGGTCAAACAACTGTATAAGCACGTGGTACTGGTCTCACAAAGTACACCCCACGTGGGTTGAACATAAAGAAAAGTTGCTATATTGAAAAATATTGTCAAGACGAGACGTTATAATCTCAAGCACATTCGCATTTAAGATTGATGATCTTAGTTAGAGTTACTGATCAACACGTGGTTCCACTTTACTCACAAAGTAGTGACAAAGCAACTACTGGAAGATATTCTGAACTGTACACTCGAATCACACTGCGTTGCAATTTAAGATAACATTAGATATTTTAGAGCTAAACCTGAAATAAAGGTGATTAAATTTTCAGTTAGGCTGAACGTAAGAAATCCATTGTCCTACGGACTTAGCAGACACGCGCTTAGCCGGAGATCTTACCACTTCAGACGCTCGCCGCGGACAGACTGACCTGGTCCCTTCCTAAGGGTGGCTCACAGATACAAACGGAAGTGACCAGAGAGGCAGCTTCCTATACCAACATGACAAGGGACAGACAGGACCATACTAAGAATAGAAACTTCTCTGCTTTTATAAAGCGTAGCTACCTGTTCCGACGTTGGTCCTACTGTTCTCTAGCAGGCAGGCTTGTCTGCTACCATCCAGCATGCAACTACAAATACATTTGCTCATTCATCCTCTCACACAGAAGGGAAGGGGGATGACAGTATCTTATCATAAACAGTATATAAAAGAAAGCGGATGTAGGTTCCGTATGAGACTGTGTGACATGAATTACATATATGAATTACATATAAACTGTGGTTTAAAGTGTAGTAGTGTGACAGATCGTTCTTGTTTATGTGTAAAAGTAACACGTTCCACTGCTCAGTCTCCTCCCAGATAGTCAGAAACACCACAGTGAATTTAGAAGAGGAATTTATGCCGTAAATGACAACATATTTAAGAAATTAACATGAAAGGAATCCAACAGAGACCTTTCACATGGTTCAAGAAACAACGAAAAAGCCTAGACCTGATCAGTCGTCGCCAGAATCAACAAAAATCTACATCGGCTGCGAAGCTATGGAGGTTTAATGTGGCATACCTGCATCTTACAATTTATATGCTAGTGTCCCTGATCCTGCGCACAAAATCCAGAAGATTCGCCAGCCATGGTAAACAATAAATAAAATAGTATGGCTAAAGAGCATACATTTAACAGCCAAAAAAGATTTCTGGCGTGCTAAAATAACAGTGGTTTTTGTGTAAGCTCCTGTGGGAACAAACTGCTGAGGTCATCGGTCCCTTAGCTTACACACTACTTAATCTAATGTAAACTAACTTACGCTAAAGACACCACACACACCCATGCCCTAGGGAGGACTCGAACCTCCGACGGGGTAAGCCGCGCCAACCGTAACAAGACGCTCTAGACCGCGCGGCTACCCCACGCGGCTGGTTTTGTTTCTGTGGGGACGCTAAGACTTTTTTTTTTTATTTCTCGATAGGGGGTTGATTTTTTTTCCTGGGGGGACAGCTTCTTCCCCAAAGCCACCTCCTGATGCATGTATGGTTGGCGTTATATGAACATCAGAAACAAATTTATATGCTTCTAGAGAGTGGACTGTATCTACAACAGGAAATATTCGAGAGCGGTGGAGCATCTACCAGACTGAGGTTGCACGCATCCTCAACTTCAGTGCCATGTGTCATATTGCACTACATGACAAATGCCATGTTGCATGGCATGAAAGCGTGTGTCATGTTGTACGTTGTGACATAATGTATCTCTGTACTTTACTTGAGACGATGCGTTGTTACACGAGATAGTATTAATAACTAACAACCAAAAACCGCAAACATGTTAAGATGTTTTAATTTAAATGCCTTTGAAACTATTAGATAAGTCGTAAAGCTAGTTCCCATCTTTTACATCCCTAATTCTGCCCAGTACATATTCTCCTTTCTTGTATCCATTCCGGTAGCAAAAAATGCTTAAGAACTGGGAAAAATTAAGGGGGAAAGCGTATCAGTGAAAAGTTCGTTGAAAATGCTAACTACAGTTCGAGTGAAATGTAACTGGCCCAGAAAATATTTCATGCGCCGTAAGACAGGGAGCCCAACTTACATCATCTGTCCAGGGAGCAGGTGACGCAAGTTGAGTTTTCTATCTTAAGGACCATGAAGTACGTGCTAGGCCAGTTGTATTATGCCCACACTGTATAACAAAATACAGGAAGTTGGAGCACATATTAGCACGTGGGGGAATAACTTTCTTGGTTCAAAAATGGTTCAAATGGCTCTGAGCACTATGGGACTTAACTTCTGAGGTTATCAGTACCCTAGAACTTAGAACTACTTAAACCTAACTAACCTAAGGACATCACACACATCCATGCCCGCGGCAGGATTCGAACCTGCGACTGTAGCGATCGCGCGGTTCCACACTGTAGCGCCTAGAACCGCTCGGCCACTCCGCCTGCTAACTTTCTTCGTACTGCAGGACAAAAACTGTAGGGGAATAGGGAGACTGGAACTTATATTACAAATAATTGACGATATTGCATATGTTAATCTGAGGTAAAGACGCTAGCTTAGGAAAGGATGAACATCAAATCGTCTGGAAGACTAATAATAGCATAAAATTACAATGCTATCGACAAATAAAATTTTGAAACTTCCTGGCAGATTAAAACTGTGTGCCGGACCGAGACTCAAACTCGGGACCTTTGCCTTTCGTGGGAAAGAGCGCTTGCCCGCGAAAGACAAAGGTCCTGAGTTCGGATCTCGGTCCGGCACACAGTTTGAATTTGCCAGGAAGTTTCATTTCAGCGCACACTCCTCTGCAGAGTGAAAATCTCATTCTGGAAACACCCCCAGGCTGTGGCTAAGCCATGTCTCCGCAATATCCTTTCTTTCAGGAGTGCTGATTCTGCAAGGTTCGCAGGCGAGCTTCTGTAAAGTTTGGAAGGTAGGAAACGAGGTACTGGCAGAAGTGAAGCTGTGAGGACGTGGCGTGAGTAGTGCTTGGGTAGCTCAGCGTGTTCGGTCAGAGGGCTAGCTACCCTCTGTAATAAAAAAGCTCATGGATCAACAACGAACTTGAACAAGTGTCATGGGACGTCCGCCCCGAACAAATACAACGACCAATTACGAACAAAATGAGATTTTCTTTTTTTAAAAAGAAAGATGGTAGAGCACTTGCCCGCGAAAGGCAAAGGTCCCGAGTTCGAGTATCCCAGGAAGTTTCATATCAGCGCACACTCCGCTGCAGAGTGAAAATCTCATTCTGGAATTCTGGAAATAAAATTGTGCTATTTCCGCAAACACGTAGAAAAACGCGATATCGACGTTGTCTTTGTCGTCAGCACAAGGCGCGCTGTGCGCTGCTCACACGTCCAGAAAAGAAGATACGAACGCTGTTCGTTTGTTTAGGTCCGATCGGGCACGAAATGGAAGCGACAATAAAAATCGAAAATGTTTTATTTGCAACATTTAGCTACGTCTTCCAGCTACTTCTCTACATAGTCATCGCAGTGACTTAGATATTTATCGTAGAGTTGTACCGAGTTTCCAATATCCTCGTCACAAAAGGCAGCCACCAAATCTATACGCTGGTTTTGCAGATCGTTGTCTCATCCAATATGTTGTCTTCATAGCCAGCTGTTCATGTGTGCGAAGAGATGAAACTGGCAGTAAGAGCAATTGGGTGCCCGCAAAATGTAGGAGTATGTACTTCAGGGCGAATTACAAATGGGCTGAGGAGTTAATGGGACTTTAGGTTGAGGAGGTAGCCGTAGCAGCGTAGTCTGAGAAGTTGTGCAAAGCCCTGTGACAAGGTGGCGGAGTGGTTAGCGAATCTGTTAGGTGAGCAGGAGACCGGGGTTCTAATCGCAGCCTTAACATAAATTTTCATTCGTCGCTTGAGTCTGCATATATATATACAACAAATGTATAACAAATGAGAGAAAAATATTATATAAAACAGTGGTATATCCTGTTGTTATATATGCAGCAGAAACTAGAACAAGAACGAAAAAGATAAAACGAAAGTTTACGGCATTGGAAATGAAGGTTCTGAGGCAGATCTAAGGAGTTAAGGAGTTACGATATGAGACAAGAGAAGAAATGTATCGACAAGGGAACGGCGTGGAATACGAGATATTAATAAATGACTGAAGAAAGGAAAACGAAATTGAAAGTATCGTGTGGAAAGGGTGGACCCCACAAGACCAGCTAAAATTCGTAAACATGGGCGATCGCAAGGGAAACGACTACCTGGACGACTACCCATGACATGGGACAACACTTGGTGCAGTACATATATGGTGTGAGGCCGACAAACAGGGCTAACCGCGAACGGATAGATTTCCATGCAGTGAGTCGAAGCGAAGACGGCGTCCCCTGGTAGCGTCCGAATCGTCACCTATAGAAAGACAGCGAGCCCTGGAGAGACAAAGAGGGGCTTGTTGTGGCTATTTAAACCTTCCTTTGTTTTTCGTTTGTTGCGGTCCGACTGGTAGCGAAATGAAAACCACAATGTAAATCTGATGAATTTCCCACTGAAATTTGTTTGTGCATCTGAATGTGTTCATTAATTTTTTTTGCTTTTGGAGCATCCACCGTACTTTCTTTCGTGTTGCATGAAGCTCTCGTTCCATTCCTTTTGCATATCGCTCCTAATAATCCTCTTTTTATTTAACGTATACCCGACTTCACTCTATTATAAGTGATCTTATACTCCCGTGTTTTTCATTTCCCTCTTCACTGTCTACCTTCATGGAAGGTCAGGCCCTGAGAGCTGCAGTGAAGGCAGCTCTCCTAGGAGGAGGATGCCCCGAAGAGGAAAACCGCCGGCCGGAGTGGCCGTGCGGTTCTAGGCGCTACAGTTTGGAGCCGAGCGACCACTACGGTCGCAGTTTCGAATCCTGCCTCGGGCATGGATGTGTGTGATGTCCTTAGGTTAGTTAGGTTTGATTAGTTCTAAATTCAAGGCGACTGATGACCTCAGAAGTTAAGTCGCATAGTGCTCAGAGCCATTTGAACCATTTTTTTGAAGAAAACACAGGTGCTCCTGGTTGGGACTCGCGGATGAGGTTGGCATTCTGCCTACGAGAAGAAAGGCTAACGTTGCTCACAGAGCTAATAATAAGCCTCGGAATAAGTCAGATAGAGTCATGACGACTTAACTCAGAAAAGGACAAAGAATCGGAAAACAATGTGCGTAAGAGTTGCCAAATGGAATGTAGTACCATGGAGTAGTAAGAAACAGGAAATTATTATGGAAATGAGAAAGCATAAAATCAGCATATATGCAGTCATTGAGGTAAGAAGAAAAAATGAAAAATTTCAATCGTAAGAGAAAGTTACACACTATTCTACTGTGGTGTTTAGAAACATCTACAAGCACATGCAAAAGGCAATACTATGTACAGAACACCATGATGTAATCAAGATGTTAAAGATTTAGCTATTAAAATGTATCTGGCTGAAAACAGATTTCAGAGAAGAAAAGAAAGTTATTCAGCTGTTTCTTGACATATTAATTTTTAGAACGAAGACACGTAACAGTAAACGATGGGCTTTGGTGGTCCCTTGTCACGGTCTTCTGATGCTTAGGTTTTGATCAGCAACTACGTATTTATTACCAGTGTAGATCGTGTTGTTAGATTTTCAGCAGATTATGTGCGTGGGCTACAGAAAAAAGTTTCTTCCTAAAAAAAGTCCCTATTAGTGTGAGAGCAGCTTGTTTTGTTCATTCATGATAACGAGAAGGGCGTAGATAGCGGGCATTATGTTGATTGCGTATTTTCTGACTTCGTTGGAGTTACCACTGACACCTTATAAATAAAATATGTGTATGCAGAATATCTGAAGAGAGATGTGTTTGAAGGCTTTCTTGAGAACAGAAATCAGAGTATCTTTCTAAATGGAGAGACATCGACATAAACGTCAACACATGCGTGCAGTTCACAGACACGAATTGTCTGGAAAGGCGTGACAGCAGTCCACTTGGCAAAATTGTTCACTGGGTTGCCTGCCTGCAGGCGCGAAGTAATTCAATGCCACTTTACGGAGCGGAGTGGAGTAGAGGGTTAACACTGAAACTTGAAGACAGCACAATCTACAGGAGGAGGCTGTAATTATAATTATACAAAACATTAGGACGCTTGCCTTTAGCCGTAGGACACTGATACACACATGTTCAGAAAAAACAGAACAGTTTGAACGACTAGAGATCGGACATTCATATTCACAGGGTATGTACATTAGTATGTTTGGTAGAAATGATTACCATTTCACCTCGGTTCAGTATGCGCCCTGTTGCGTACTATGCACAGGGACCGCCATGGACTATGATAACTTGTTCCAGGTGCGATGGTATCGACGCGCACAAGGTGGGAATGGCATTATATGGTATGAACATCCGTACTGCCTTCACCTGGTTCCAAAGTTCATCTGTGGTGATTGTCATTGGGTCCAAGAACTGCGCCTGTCGTTTCACCATATCCCACATACTGTAGATTGGCGACAAGTCTGGTGAGCTGGCAGGCCAGGGCAAAAGGCTGACGTCCTGTGACTCCAAGAAGGCACGATTCGTGCAGCAACATGTGTTCGTGCGTTATCTTGCTGAAAAATGGCGTCTGAAGTGTCGTGCAGAAAGGTATGGCTACGAGTCACAGGATGTCAGTCAGGTAGGTCACGCTGGTCACAGTGCCCTATACAAGCACCAACTGTGATTTGTGGTTGTACCCAATAGCAGGCCATACCGTGAGGCCTTGAATTGGTGCTGTATGTCTTGTGTGAATGCAGTCACTATGCCGCTCCCCCTATCTGCGGTGAACAAAAATGCGGCCATCATTTTCAAACAAGCTGAACCTGGAATCGTCCGAAAACACCGTCTGATGCCATTCCTGTCCCTAGTAACATCGTCCCATACACCATTGCCGTATAGCCGCGCTTCTGCACATAAGTCAAAGGTAGGCGGCGAGGTAGACGAGACATGCGCAACCAATGCCGTAATAAACGGCAACGGACTGTACCCCTGATAGTGTTCGATATGTTACACTATTCAACTCTTGCGCCAGAGCCGAGGAGGACGCAGATCTGTCCTGCAATGCCATTCGGATGAGGTGTCGATCTTCTTCTTGGGGGTCATCTGGGTGGTGCGACCTGAACCTTCTTCTCGTGTTCTACGGCCTTCCGTGAACCAATCTGCACACCCACGTTGGACTGCCGAAACACTTCGTCCAACACGAGTAGCAGTTTCCCGGATGGATGCATCACATTCTCTCATGCCAATATTGTGCCCTCTTTCAAAATCACTGATTTGATGGTACGGTATCACATACAACTGCAAGGCATTCTGTTCGTCTGCTCAAGTCACACTGATCCACTGCCTTGGGATTACAGTGACAACGAGACCCGCAGACACATTTTACCGGTAGGTGACGTTGCGCCGCAATATCGATACTGACCTTGAACCGGCGGTCCGACATGGCTCAAACGCTAATCATTTCTGCAGAACATACTAATGTACATGTTCTGAAAATATGAGCCTCCTATCGCCCGTAATATCTATTACGAGACCAGTTACAGGCACTGCTATATTTTAAACACGAAGGTGTTGGAGCAGTTTAGGCCTGAAGATGCCGTAGTGTGACGTCGAACTGGTTGCCTAGAAATAAACCTATACAACGGCGATTGGTATTGTTTTTATTGAACTGTCGCTAGACGTTCAAGGTGCTTTTTTTTCCCTTCTAAACATGAGTGTACTTAGCAGTAACATGCAGCAAATCCCCGCTGGTTCTCCGATACAGTACTCTGGGGCATATAAGCGCCAATGGTAGTGAAATGGTCGAGGTCCAATGAGGAAATAAATATAAGCGTGAGAAGGGCAGATTTCAGATTGATTGGGAGAATCCTAAAGTAATGAAATTCGCACACTTAAGTCTCCAGCAGCTCCGTGTTCTGCCAGTTATTAAGTATTGTCTGTAGATCTGGAAATCTTAACATTTTGGATTAACGAAAGAGAATGAAAGGATTGAAAGAAGGCCAAGACAATTCGCCGAGTGTCTGAGTAGTCAAAGTGGGAGTGTCGAAAAAATACCCAATCAACAGCTGTCGCATCGAAGTCGTTATGCGTAGTCGAGAAGTATATTCAAAAAACTGCGAGAGTTCACGCCCCAACATGTGCAGAAGAACATAGTATTTCCACCAACATTCATTACGCGTAGTGATCTTGTCGCCAAAAGCAGAGAAATTTCGGATTATTCCAGAGAAACGTAGGAACACGCGAGGCAATACTGGCACAACGTCATATCTTTGAAGATAGATTTAGTAAAGGCAAACGTACGATGCTGAATGGAAGACGCTGTTTGAAGCTCTAATGTAGCATGGATGATGATTTTTTAATCGGGAATTTATGCAATCAACAAGAAATAAACAATTTGCAGATAATATTCTTAAAATTAAAAAGAAGTTGTATTATTATGATCTTATGCAAGCTTCAGGCCCAGAAGAGAACTTTTTATTTATTTATTTATTTACTTATTTATTTATTTTTGGAGGAAAAGGCATACAGCCATTTCTCAGAGTTTTATGAATTTTCTATGTTGTTACATGGTAAGATTATTTTTATTTAAAATTTCATAATTGGCTTTAAAATAAATACATAATTTTATAGAAGGAAAGCTGCTATATCAGTTGGTAGTAATTGATGTCTGATTAATTGTTTAAAAATCAGTGTGCTTGTTTGTATACAGTTTACATTCGAAGAAAATGTGATTGATAGATTCTATTGCTACTCCATCACATACTTAATAAGGATTAACATGAATGTGTAGTCGGTGTGGATGGTTGACGAATGATCCATGAAATGGGAAATATTCAATGCTTTCACAGCAGCCATACTGCAGTTATAAGAGGCGAAGGACATGAAAGGGAGGTGTGGCCGTGCGGTTCTAGGCGCTTCAGTCTGGAACCGCGTGGCCGCTACGGTCGCAGGTTCGAATCCTCCCTCGGGCATTGAGGTGTGTAATGTCCTTAGGATAGTTAGGTTTAATTAGTTCTAAGTTCTAGGCGACTAATGACCTCAGAAGTTAAGTCGCATAGTGCTCAGAGCCATTTGAGCCATGAAAGGGAATAAGTGGCTGTGGAGGAAGAAGTTCGTAGCCTATCTCTGACGTTATTTAATCTGTACATTGTGATGGCTGTGAAAGGAAGTAAGGAGAAATTTGGAAAGGTAATTACAGTTCAGGGAGAAAATATTCAACTTTGATGTCTGCTGAAGGTACTGCAGTATTGTCAGAGAATGCAAAGGATTTGGAAGAGCAACTAAACTGGATGCATGATATCTTGAACAGAGATTATAAGATGAACACCAAAAAGTGTAATTGAATATAGTGGAATTAAATCAGCCGATGCTGAGGTAATTTGTTTAGTAAATCAGACACTTGGAAAGAAGTAGGTGAGGTTTACTATTTGAGCAGCAAATTAAGTGATTTTGGCCGACGTGGTAGCGTATAAAATGCAGGCTGTTAGTAGCAATAAAAGAATTTATGAAAAGAGGCATTTGTTCAAGAATGATTAGAAATTAAAGTGCTAGGAACTCTGTTTTTGAAATGTAGCCTAAAACGGAAGTAAAGTGTGGCCGGTATTCAATTCAGAGAAGAACAAAGCACAAGCTTTTGAACATTGTGCTACAGAAATAAACTGATAGAACGGTCTCAAATGAAGAGGTAGGCAATCGAATTGAGGAGAAAGAAGCGTTACGACATATCTTGACTAAAATAAGGAATCGGATTATAGGAAACATCAAGAAGTTGTCCATTAGTTAACGGAAGTAAGTGTGGGAGGGGTGGAAATTGTAGAGGAGACAGATGATTGCTTCAAGCCGTAAATACATCGGATGTAGGTTGCAGTAGTCCGAGGAAATTGAGAGGTTAGTAGAGGACCGACTAGCGTGGGGAGCTGCTTCAAACGCATCTTCAGACTGAAGACCACAACAACAACAGCAACAACAACGACGACGACGACGACAAGAACGACGGAAAGTACAGCGATAGTCTTTATTTCCTCGCATCGTACGCGACTTGCCCTCTGTACTCTGTATCAAGAAACCATGAGAGCAGTCACAAACTTAGTTGATATCCCCAATGACTTTACTCTCGTTAATAAGCGTTGATGTAGTATCGCTGTTTGGTAGTCAATAAATACAGCATCTACCAGACCGCCTTGATCCATGGCTTTCAGGGGTGAGTGGGATATTTTACGAATCCTTTCTGGTTGGCTGAAGGAATTTATTGTGTTCGATATATCTCATTATACTTAACTGTAGAATATTTTCAAGATTCTGCTACCGATGCATTGTAACCTCCCCACAAAAATTTTAAAAGAAAATAACGATACTAATTAGAAATGCTGATGGACATGGCTCTATGCGTAACCTGCCTACAATCAAATGTACTGACAATGGCAACAAATGTGAAATTCGCAATCTGACTCAATTATAAATCCTTCAAAAAATTAAAGTCCATTCAGTGACAAGAAAATTCAATTAAACCGAAATATCGGTTTTTGGCCCTGTGTAAAAACAATCAGAATTCAAGTCTTACCTCAGAATAAATGGATGTCACATATCTGCTCTTGTTGTTGCGCACCACTTGGAGGAACTACATTGCAAATAATAATATTCTCCTTTTTTTTTGTAATTCTAGTGAAATTTTTCTTCAAAAGAAGTGGAATGAAATGGGAAGTGCAACGAGATCTTTAGTTCAAAAAAATTAAAGTTTTGAGAAAATGCTTTTGAAATAAAAAAATTATTATTGGGAGACTTGTTGGAGAATAATTACAATAAATAAAACTTTTCATTATCTAATGATTATATTAATTATCAGTATACCTTATTTCTCATCTTGACCATTGTTGCCGACCGCCTACATCACACAACCGCACTGGGCTGCTACTACTGACCGACCGCTCTGCATGACGACTACAGACTGAGTACTGCTCTCAACTAGACAGAGCTACAGACTCGCAACGACTGAACTGACAGACTCGCAACGACTACTACTGACTGAGAACCGCTCGCAACACTCGCGCGGTCAAGCGCATACTCTCTGGTCACAGATGCTACAATGCCTCGCCATCGCTGCTGCGTTACATACGTGTTTCATAACCCTCCACTCGGGGGGCAAAAATTTGGCAGCGATGGTGAGTCATTTGGACTTGCCAAGCGCGGCAAAATTTTTCTTTAATTAACAAAGTCCTACAACTTACAGAATATTTAAATGTTGTGCACACGCACTAAGTACAAAATATATCAGACAAGGACAAAATGTGAATACTAAACATAGTAGCAAATCAGAAAAAAGTATATACAAACTTTTTGACAGATAAAGTGCACAGGCACTGAAAAAATTCTTTAGCATATGCAGAACAAATAAACAGACTGGCAAGAATAATTAGATGTAGTACATAAAGTAAATGTTGTGCACACGCACTAAGTACAAAATATATCAGACAAAGACAAAATGTGAGTACAAAACATAGTAGCAAATCAGAAAAGTATATACAAATTATTTGACAGATAACAAAGTGCACAGGCACTGAAAAAATTCTTTAGCATATTCAGAACAAATAAACAGACTGGCAAAAAATATTATGTTGACAAGTGTACATGCACTGAAAAATGTCTTTAGCATTTTCACAACAAATAAACATAATGACAAAAAAAAATTCATGTCCAAAGTGCACATGCACTGAAAAATGTCTTTAGTATTTTCACAACAAATAAACATAATGGCAAACATCATGTCGACCAGTGACATAAGTGTACTCACACTGGAGTTTAGCGAATCGAAGAATGTATAACCTATGAACATAAATGATGTTACCAAAAAAAATTTTTTCTTTATGTGACAAGAATCAGGATAGGAAAGGGAAGGATTGCATCATGGTTGTAGCACTTTAGATTGCACACAGCTGCTCTGAAAGTCCATATCTTTCCACAGTAGTACAACACCAAGTGACACAACTTGAAGTTCTTTTCCCATCAGAATTTATCAGTGTAGCCAAGACACTGAACTGTCGTAGTAATGTTCCATGTTTTCATTTTGGCAGTACATTAGGTACACCAAACAGTGGGACCATAATAATGTCTTCATCGCTCATGGTGGTGGACAGCATGTCGTGTCAACACCACACTCTTACAAGGCACACCAACGTAGAATTAGTGCAAAACCAAATATAGTGCTCCATGATCACTGGGATAAACAGGACAAATGGACATTGCAGTAATTCAGGGTAGTCAGCTTATGAGGTGAAGGACATCAAGTCACATAATATTGACAATTACAGTCTTCATTGATAGTTCGTGGCATTCATAGCCCAGTTATTGAACATTTCTGTACCAAGTATGTAGTATTACAGAAAAATGTTCATTAATTGTTTTACATAGAATCAGTAGCCTTCTTTTCCTGGTTACAAAATATTATGAAATAATCGCATTCTTTTCAGTTACAGAGTATAATTAAGAATCATTAACCTTTTCCTAATTACAGTTAATTAATCATTTGTCATTAATTAATCATTTGTCTAATTACAGTTAATTAATCATTTGTATAATTACAGTTAATTAATCATTTGTCGTTAATTAATCATTTGTCTAATTACAGTTAATTAATTAATCATTTGTAGCCTTAATTAATTACAAAGCATTATTAAACAGTACCATAGTTAATTAATTATGTGTCATTCCAATCTATTAAGAATCATTAGTCTTTTCCTAATTACAAAGCATTATGAAACAGTCACATTCATTTCAAATTACAAAGTATCAACATTGGAAACAAGAGCTAATCAATGGCATAATTAATAACAATTCGTGGAGTGACATTAATTATTGGCACTCAGTGGCCATCAAGTATTGAATAGAATAAAACATAGTTCATCATTCAGTATTATTCAGATCATTACAAAGTCATTATTAAAAATCAGTTAATTACAGTCAAATCATTAGTAATCACAGGCATTACAATAAACAGTGGCAGTTATTAGCTAGTGACAAAGCATTATTTTGAATATAGTCTCATTAAGAGGTCATTACTCGAGTGACATGCTATTCAGAGTTGATCAGTATTATTCAGAATTATCATAAACTAGTGACATTATGTGGGACTGGTAATACATTTTTTTGGTAGCAATGCATTGCGTTGGGATCGATAATTAATTGCTGAGGCATAATACTTTTTGCTTTTGACCTATTGCTGCAAATGAGGATAGGTAACGTCATTCGTCATGAGTCAGCTGTAGCAAGATTATGTAACAAGGCAGTACATGTGATCACATTTATAAATGATAAACACAAATGGGTAAAAAATATAAAATGCAAGTACTAGAACAGGTATAATAAGTAACAGGTTTAGTAAGTGTCATGAAAAACTTCTCCTGGAAAAAATACAAAAACGGATTATTGACCTGAAAGAAGAAACGCACACTATGCTGAAAAGTAGTGAACTTCGAATTAACAAGTAGTGAAATGTGTATAAAATGTGTTCCATAGCTGTCCTTTCCAAAACTTTCCGTCATCCTACTATGCAATGTAACACCTGCTGTCAAAGCAAACCGCAACAAATACTTAAATAACTACGTGGCATAAAGAAAAAAAACTTCATTATCCATATCATCATAACTTCACCATTATCATCACCTGTAAAGAAAAACTTCATTATTCATAATACCATTTCCTTCATCATTATTCATCAGTATTCATTATCATCTGCAAAAAATCACTTCATTACTCATTACATAACTATTCCTTATCTCTAGCATATTTCATCACTAAAACTAAGATGTGTAGTTCTCTCTGACAGCCTGCATCAATCACCTTGTATTCTGAAAGAAAAAATTAGTTAAGACTGCTATTCTGTGATGAGTATAGTATAGTCTTGTTAATGCTTGTTAATCCTGATCCCTTTACTCTTCCTCATAAAGTTATTGCATCTCCTTTCGTTTATTCCGTAGGTGAAATTCCCATTTATGTTAAATTTATTTCTTAGAATCATCATTCCTTTCTGAAATTGATGAACAAAGATTAATGTCTTGCATTTAAATCCTATACCCACTAAATAATGACTGGTTTATGGTGACACAATTAACCATACAGCATAACATGACAGAAAACGTAATATGTCCAAGACATTGACAGTGTTCGGATGCGAAAAAATGTACACAGAATAATACAATGCAGTAGCAAAAAAAATGTGAAACAGTCACGATGTTGAGATGTCATAAGGCAAAAAAAAAAATGTCCAAGTCGACTGGTGTGTGTTATATCTTAACTATTTCATAGTGCATACAAACAAAACTGGAGTACAGTCATATACACAAAAAAATGGAAAATGTGCACGGTCTGATGTGTAACGACAAGAAAAGCGACCTGCTAACCTTACCTTGCCGGGCACTTGCCAAGAAAAAAAATACGATAATCATCAATAATTAGTCAGGTGAATTAATTGCATTAGTAAATGGCATCATAGTGTGTTGAATCATACAGTGGTTTCACTCAATAAACGGTTTAATGTTTGAGATATGGTGATTGCCTTTCAATTTTCTGGTTCTCAAAGTTTCGACGTGTACAACATTGGGGTGAGGGATGCTGCGAATCCGATACGGACCTGCGTATAGAAGTTCAAATTTACTGCACTTACCTTTTAATTTGCTGGATAAATAGTGTGTACGTACTAATATCTTCTGTCCAACGTGAAAGTCGCGGCGTGTACCAACCTGTTTTTGCTGTCTTCTCCGGCGCTCTGCGGCACGTTTGATGTTGTTCAGCGCAATGTCAATTATTTCGTGGTGTCGTAGGCGACGATTTTTGGGGAATTCTATTAATTCTTTAATTTTGTTCGGTGGTTCAACGTTTTTCAGTATAACAGTCGGAGATAGCATAGTGGAATCATTTGGAATGGAATTAATTACATCTTGGAATGAGAGTATGTGTGTATCCCAATCAATATGTCTTTTGTGGCAGTATATTCTGCACAGCTTACCAATTTCCTTCATTAATCTTTCACAAGGGTTCGAAGAAGCGTGGTACTTGGATATATAGATCGGAGAAATGTTTCTAGCTCGTAACATGCGTGTCCATACACTACTACGAAATTGAGATCCATTATCAGAAATTACTTTCATTACATGCCCTACATGAAATAGAAAATGTTTTACAAATGCTTTCGAAACAGTTTTAGCAGTAGCTTTGCGTAACGGAGTGAAAGTAACAAATTTTGAAGTGAGCTCAACAGCGACAAAAATGTAGCAAAAACCTCTGTTAGTTCTCGGAATCGGACCAAAAATATCTACTGCGGCCATGTGTCTTAATTTCACAGGTATAATGGGATATAAAGGAGGAATATGTGAAGTGGTGTCTGATTTAGCTTTCTGGCAAATTTTACAAGACGCTAAAACTCGTCGTATACGTTTTTCCATGTTGGTAAAATAACAGTTCTGTCTCAGTATAAGAAAACATTTTCGTGCTCCGTAATGTGCGTAACTTAAATGAGTGTACCAGATTAATTTGTTAACCAGTTCATCAGGAATGCATAATAACCACATGTTGCTGTCAGGATGAGAGCGGCGAAACAGAATGTCATTGCGTACAGTGTAGTGGTTCCTAATCGTAACATTTTTCCTATCTTGCCAAAGGTGTTTAATTTCTTTCCACACATTGTCCTTATTTTGTTCTTGTGCTATGTCCTGTAATGACGATGAAATAAAATTTTCAAATGCAACCTGCTGAATGTACATGACACTGAAATTTGCTTTGCAGAAGTTGGTTGCTACGTCTTGCTGATTGTTACTGAGAGAACGCGATAGTGCGTCTGCTATAACATTTTGCGTACCGGGAATGTGAACTATTGTAAAATTAAATTCCTGTAAATATAGTTTCCATCTGCTTAACCTGTCGTGAGTGAATTTAGCTGAAAGTAAAAATTGTATCGATCTATGGTCTGTGTAAACGGTGGTATGTCTGCCATAAAGAAAGTGCCTAAATCTCGTGAAAGCCCATACAACACATAATGTTTCAAGTTCTGTGACGGAATAATTTCGTTCAGCAGGTGACAAAATGCGACTTGCAAATGCGATGTTTTTAATTACTGTAGAACCATCTTCTTCTATTTCCTGGAAAATGTGTACGCCTAAAGCGGTGTTGGAACTGTCGGTAGCAATGGAAAAATTTCTAGTAAGATCTGGGTGCGATAATAGTGGAGCATTCAACAAAGCATGCTTCAAATAACATTCTCGTGAGCAAAATTCTGCTTGTCAAAAGTAATGTTTGCGTTACTGTAGTATGCAATCTGTGCTGTATCTGGTTAAATTCTATCGTACGTGTTATTATTTACGGGAGAATGTTGTGGCATATCCACTGTATGAACTGTTCTGTTATTTCATACTGACGTGTTACGCTATGGATGACACCTATTGTCTGGATCATTCATCATAATATGTTGTTGCTGCTCATAAGATCGACTGTTATTAAATGTACGCTGAAAATTGTGCTCATCATTTTTACGTCTGTCATGATAGTAATTTCTATACGGCGCATAGCGATGCGAGTTGAAATAGTGTGTTGTCTGTACGTAGTTATTTCTTTGCTGCCATGCGTTACTATTTGTTGGGGCTGGGATTATACGTGCACGCGGCGAAACATTAAAGTTTGGTTGACCTTGTAGACTGCATTGTTGGTTACGTATGCTAAGCGGTTGACTTTCATGCTATTGTGGTGAAAAACATCTATTGTTACCAAAAAATGCGTTTGCTGTTAATTTTACTTTTACACATACTGATGATTACGATTTTATCTGTAATTAAATTTACGGCGGTAGTTGTCATTACGGGAGTGCCTACTGAAAATTGTCACATTCGGTAAAAGTTTGTCACATCGGATATTCATTACATGTTTCTTAATACTAGGTAGAGCAATAGTTAAAGAGCAGTTTGGATAGATATAAAGGATAGTAGAAGAGAAGGCAGCAGTGCAGAAAACTAAAGATGAAACAGCACTACTACAGCTCGGGGCCCTATGCTCGCTACGGCACATATTCATTAAAGCGTAATGAATCCCCTGAGGTCATTTACGCACTGCAAATAAATTTTAGCTTTTGTGTTACAGGCAATAGCGGTAAAATTTCAAAGGCAAATTGTTGTATTCGTGCTAATTCAAATTTCTTCATTACAGGCAATGCTGTTGTAAATACAAAAATAAATTGTCGCATCTGGTTCAAAGCTAGTTTCTCCATTACCGATAATAGCGGTGAATGTACAAAGATAAATTGTCGTATACAGTGCAAATCGTGTATCTGTGTTCTGCCATTATTAAATTCCTTACATTTTCTTACAAATGCAAGCTGCTTATTATCAACGTTCTCGTCACTGAATTTGAGAACACGTTCGGGTTTGTGTGTGAATCTGTTCGTCTCTGTCATTTCGGTTTTCAAGTTGCGTAGCTTTTCAGATTTTAATTCGCGTGGCTTTTCGGATTTTAAGTCGCGTAGTTGCTGTAAATTGCTCACATTATACACGCTGCGTGAGTCTGACACATGTTCATAAAGTGGCGTCTGTTGTGGTATGTTATTAACTGACATGTTTTTCATCTCTGTTACTTCTTGTTGTAAATTTGATAACTTCCGACGTAACGTGTTGTTAGATGAATCGATTTCATTAATTGTCAGCTGTAAATTTTGAAATTCAGGTGTTTGGATAAAAGAAACCGGTGCAGTATCGTCTGATTTATTGTCATTAGTATTTTCGATAACATCAATACGACTGGCCAATTCATCACATTTTTCAGTCAGTATTTTAACCTGATCATCGGTTTTAGAATCAGACGCATTAATCTGTTTTTGCAACTTGCGCGTAGTTTCGCTCAGTTTTTTAACATCAGCTTTGATGACATCGCAATCCTGTGTTAGATCTAGTTGTTCGAATCTATCTGTCACTGTTTGAATATTTACTGTGTGTGTATCCGTTTTTGCTTTAAGATCAGAAATTTCATCCCGTAATTCCGCGTTCAATTGTTCTATGGTATTAATTTTGTCGGACACTGTAGTAATATTATTGTCTACATACGTCTTCGCTTTCGCGAATATTTTACGTTTGTCCTCTTGTCTTTGTGCAGTGATTGTTTCCATAACTTGTCGTTTTACTTTGTTTTGATCCTGAATAAATCTGCGGAAACGCGTATCACTGTTCTGTATGTGCTGGTTAAAGCGCTCGTTAATCTGAGTGTTCTGCTGTTCGAATTTCGCGTCTATCTTTGCGTCCATAGTGCGCGAAAGTTCTACCGTCATTGCTCTAAACTCGTCCCGTAATTGTGTAGCTTTTTCAGAGCACTGTTTGGCGACTCCGCTAATTTCGTCTCTGAGTGTATCTGTCGCGGCTGTTTGCATTTCCCTTAATTCTTGCGCAACCGACTTTATTTCTTCGCTATTTTTTTGTGAACAAGCCTCAATTTCCACGCGCAACTGTTCCTTAGTGTCATGGCACTGCGCGGCAACGGCTGTAATTTGTTCACTAAGTTGTTTGAAATTTTCGTCATTATTGTCAAGTTTTTCATTTAAGTGTTTGTTATCTTCCCTAAGTTGTTTGACCTGTTCATTGAGTTGTTGTTTGAGATTTTCGTTATCTTGTTTGTTCTGTTCCCTAAGTTGTTTAAAATTTTCGTCATTATTGTCAAGTTTTTCATTAATTTTATTAAATTTTTTATCCTGTTCACAAAATTGTTGTTTGAGCAATCTTGCCATAATTTGTTCAAAGCCAAAGTTAGCGTTTATACTCTCTGTGCTGTTTAGTGGTGGATCTGGAACTCTCTCGCTTACTGTAACCATTTGGTTATTCTGTATTTTAGAAAAAGGTTTGCCAGTTAGACATACACTGTCAGACATTATTTCGGAATTAAATACATCTGTCCTACTTTGTGTGATCTGTTCATTTTCATTAGACAGATTTGACTGTACATTACTTGAATTTTCCAAATCGGGTGTGTTAAGCTCTACAGCGCTCATTACCATAGAGCATTCTGCGTCATCAATTGTCGTCAAGTTAACAGACGAGACAATTGAGTTCGTTTGTTCATCATTAAGGTGAAAGTCATCATTAGTGGTTGGAATGCACTGATTGTTAGTGAACGCAGGATTGTCATCATTACGTTGCGTATCACAATTACTATCGGTCACGTTGTTTAAGTCGGTAATTTCATTCACAATACTTCGCGATACACTATTCACAGTCTTTCGCGGCATTTTTACAATAGTCAAAATTTTTCACAAAACAAATAAGCACAATGCAAAAGCAACACACAAATACAACAAAGCAGCAAATTGCCGTTGACCTGTAGAAAGAAAGTCACAATATTATTAAAAGCGTTGCGCCAAATCCTAATTATCTAAGCAAATAAGAGCAGATATCTGACTGTCGCTCAAAAGACTCTCAACGAAATACGATCCTGGACTGGGTGTCGCCAAGTGTAACCTCCCCACAAAAATTTTAAAAGAAAATAACGATACTAATTAGAAATGCTGATGGACATGGCTCTATGCGTAACCTGCCTACAATCAAATGTACTGACAATGGCAACAAATGTGAAATTCGCAATCTGACTCAATTATAAATCCTTCAAAAAATTAAAGTCCATTCAGTGACAAGAAAATTCAATTAAACCGAAATATCGGTTTTTGGCCCTGTGTAAAAACAATCAGAATTCAAGTCTTACCTCAGAATAAATGGATGTCACATATCTGCTCTTGTTGTTGCGCACCACTTGGAGGAACTACATTGCAAATAATAATATTCTCCTTTTTTTTTGTAATTCTAGTGAAATTTTTCTTCAAAAGAAGTGGAATGAAATGGGAAGTGCAACGAGATCTTTAGTTCAAAAAAATTAAAGTTTTGAGAAAATGCTTTTGAAATAAAAAAATTATTATTGGGAGACTTGTTGGAGAATAATTACAATAAATAAAACTTTTCATTATCTAATGATTATATTAATTATCAGTATACCTTATTTCTCATCTTGACCATTGTTGCCGACCGCCTACATCACACAACCGCACTGGGCTGCTACTACTGACCGACCGCTCTGCATGACGACTACAGACTGAGTACTGCTCTCAACTAGACAGAGCTACAGACTCGCAACGACTGAACTGACAGACTCGCAACGACTACTACTGACTGAGAACCGCTCGCAACACTCGCGCGGTCAAGCGCATACTCTCTGGTCACAGATGCTACAATGCCTCGCCATCGCTGCTGCGTTACATACGTGTTTCAGCATGTTAAAAATGCTGTACTGTATTCTTGTATACAGGTGGGAACCGCGCTTTTCTGCGATACAGTATTAAGACATTTGTTATGGCGATTTACAGTATATTACGGTTAAAAGCAACTCAGCCGCTAATTCTGTAGAGTATCTAAGAGAGATTCCCGCTAGCCTGGAGACTTGCTCAAATTTCAGTAACTTAAGCGCCTTGGACTCCTAGTCTGGAAATAAGTCAAATAGGCCTTTAAATCATTAACTCTGTATCTAGGTGTAATTATCTCCGGGACGAGTTTCAAGTGGCGGAAATTCTGAAATCTAAACTGGTCTCTCTTTGATGTTCTATGTTTTAGTACCTACTACTGTGTCAGCGACCATTCCACCCATAGGTCCGACAGTTCTAGTGGGTCGACAGTACCACCACCTACGTGATTCGCATATAACTTACATATTGCTCAGATCACGACCTGTGTTGAAAGTATTAGGTAGACATAGCGTAAGACTATTCACTTCCACAGTACGTAGATCTCTTTGTGTTGCAGATGTCATTCATGTGCGCGAAATAAAAAATATATTGTTGCCTTTTTCTTTTTCTTGTTATTTTTTCCAAAATAAGAGCCTGTATTCTTAAGATGTGGTTACATACAAGATTGCGTAAGAATCCCTCTCCGGAACTGGTGAGTCTTCTCTGTCTAACGGTCGACCAACGTCTGATTTTGTTTTGTCAGTTGGCGAAGTGAGACTTTCATGGTTATCACATTTGTAACAGTCTACTTAATCGGTGAGACTAGCTAGATGATCGCAGACAACAAATTCACTGTCACTGCCTTCTTAGTCGTGGGAAGTTTTGATGACATTCGCAAATTACGTGGCGCATCAGTGTAGTACCTGCTTACTCACGTAATTAGTTCCTAGAAGATGGTCGCAGCAAGAAGACCGATACATCGTTTCAGAAGACTTTATAACAAAGACACGGTTCATACCAAATAACGTTTAACACCGAGAAGTATGAAAGCCTCCATTTTTTTAAAGTAATCTGCATAGTTAACGGTGTGGCTTTAGTAATAACTCCCTGAAATATGCCACTTTTTATGCAGTGTTTCAACCCAAGAATAAAAATTAAGGCAACCTGACCGTTTTCA
Source organism: Schistocerca serialis cubense (assembly GCF_023864345.2). Classification (NCBI taxonomy): domain Eukaryota; kingdom Metazoa; phylum Arthropoda; class Insecta; order Orthoptera; family Acrididae; genus Schistocerca; species Schistocerca serialis. Next base: position 168,201,544 of record NC_064643.1, on the reverse strand, counting down.
TTGATGTATTCAGGAACAGTTACAATGTTTCTGAGTGCAACGCAGAAAATAAGTCGGCCTTGAAACATATTTTATAACTGAATGCAATTTGATAACCACTCCTCATTTAGTGACAGAAACTATAAATGTGTTTCGCTCCTCGTTTTGTAACAAAAAAAGTGGATGTGTTGGGATCTGTTATGGCACTAAATTCAGCTTGGAAAGCTCCTTTTGAAGGAATAAGGTGCGGTGCCGTGACCTAACAGTGCTAGTGCGTGCGGAATTTCCTCACCTTCGGAATCCAGCAAATCGAGATCCTCTTCAGATTGCCCTGCCACCACTGTTGCCAATCCAAACAATGCCAAATGTTATCTCTGTGCCCTGTTGCACAACGGGCAGACGCAGCACTCGGTATAGAGCGGGTGCGCATCAGTGGGAACTGCTGAAATGCCGTTGTCGCCATTGTATAGTCACCCGGAAATAAATACGTGAAAGTCATGTTGACCAGATTTTTATTGCTAGGAACATGCCCCAGTCACAACTACTTTAGCGAATTACTCGTAAAATCCTAGTCATACAAGATGCATAGGTTAACTAGTGAGGCAATCTTGTAACGCAGTTAAACTGAATGGCTATCAAGAATCGTGTACACCACACTATTCTAACCTCTTCCTTTAGAATTAACTATGCCACGAATCGATGGTTGAGAGGTAGACACAACACGGAGCGGGCAAAGTGTTGGATGTGTCACAGCTCATGAGTAAAGCACATCAGTCAAACCTGGCGTTTCTCTCTGCATGTCCGCTCCACTCGAGGACCCAGGAAGCAGGTCTTTTCGAAACATCGCCTCCCAGTAGGCTCACCCGATCAGCGGTTGCACTGGACAATCGCGAACTGCCAATTCCCCGACATTTCTCCAGTCTTTACTATTAAATTTTATATCAAGTGGAGATTGTACAAGCAAAGAAATCCGTCTCGTTGCTTATTTGCAGTGAGATTAACTGCCCTTTTTATAGTAAAAAGAATTCACCTGCCATTTGTGTGTAGGCGGTTGGTAGCGTGCTTTTGACAGCAAGGGCGAGCACGCTCCGTTGCTAAATGTGACGTTCTACTGGGCGGACTGTGGCTCCTAGAGTCATTTACGCCGCCATTGTCAAATGGTTCAAATGGCTCTGAGCACTATGCGACGTAACTTCTGAGGTCATCAGTCCCCTAGAACTTAGAACTAAATAAACCTAACTAACCTAAGGAGATCACGCACATCCATGCCCGAGGCAGGATTCGAACCTGCGACCGTAGCGGTCGCTCGGTTCCAGACTGTAGCGCCTAGAACCGCACGGCCACTACGGCCGGCCCCGCCATTGTCCATCCTAAGCGATGGTGGCTAGTTTTTCCTCCGATGGCATGAATTGGCTATTTCTCTTCGCTAAAAGGGCTTACTATATTCCTCCTATAGCATCTTATGGGAACAACACGCGCTATGAAAATGTAAGGCGTAGCTTTGTAAACCTTAACAGTTGCTAACAAATGAACCTGAAATGTAGAAGTCACCACAGATACATTCAAAATCGGCATGAAGTGCCGAAGTTCTCGGCAGTAATAACTTACCTTGTACTGGCTGTAACATGCGTGCAAAGGAATGGAGAAATGTTGCAGCTTGTTTGCACAATAATTCTGCTGAATGAAAAATGCGTTTCATAGTTTCTGCTCACATCATCAGATTTAAGTAAAAGATATAAGGGCATGTGGGAACAACCCATACAAACATCATAAATTTCGTAAATGGCCATGCAATGAAAATGAATCAAGACCTTGTGTTATTACCGAATAACACAATAATAAATTACAATAACATCATTACAGTCGTCCTTCAACGCACCACATGGGGTTCAATACATGAAAAACAGTGCAAAGCGAAACTCCTTACATTCAGCAAATCTCGAAATGTTAAAAATGTAGGAGGTTAATGTACACCATGGCCTTCACTCACACATGAATAAATAAAGCAGCGCTGTTGGTCCTCGAACACAGAACTAAATTTTTCTCTTAGGACATCCAATCTTAATCTTGTATACAAAACAACCCATATTTATGAAACTAAAAACTCTTCAGCGAAGTATTACGCTAAAGACACACTCTAGCACCGGTCTCACCATAAATTCCATTGTGTTGCCCCATGAAAATGGCCATCGGGATGGAAAGTGATACAAATCTTCTTATAAGTACAGACAGCGTTCTCGGATTGCGTGCGGCTCAGAACACTATGCAGAAGCAGCGACTGCAGGAAACAGAACACGTGGGGAAGCCCGATTGGTCAGTCAGCTATTCGTCCAAAGTAAGCATATAGACATACGTCCACTTAGCAGCCAAAGTGTTCTCCATGGTTTCGCAGACGAGAACTTAAGCATAGAATGTCTTTGTACTTTTGCAGTCCCCGTAAAAACAAGTAACGCAAAAGACGTTGTTTAATACACGGCTTTCAGATCATGTACGATACGGCAGTCCACAAAGACGGATGAATACCCCGACGAAAGTTACATCTACTGCTGCTGAAAAAAAAAGTCTGGAAATAACAAAAACACGAAACACTCCTGTACCTAAAATGGTTTAGCAAACTCGCTAGAATTCAAAACGGCTTCCACTCGTCTCTAAATGGATAAACACAGGTCCTGTATGGTTTTCAAGGGAATCGTTTAAAATGACTCCTCCTGCAAAATAGTGGCAAGTTCAGCGAAAGATGGTAGAGCTGAATAGCGATCACACACCGTTATCTTCAAAGTAGACCACAAAGGCTCAGTAATATCAAGATCTGGTGAATGTGGTGACCAGGGCAGATGCGCCAATTCAACCTCGTGCTCACAAAACCAGTCCTGGACGTGTGTACTGTGTGGAACGGGGCCGTATTGTCTTGCGACAGAGCGTCATCGTTGATGTACAAACACTGTGCCACGAGATGGGGACCGATCACCCAAAATGGTCAGGTAATCCTTGGAAGTAATGCGACCTTGCAGGGTAACCATAGTATCCACGGAATACCACGAATCGTCATCCAACTCCCGACAGGTTTTACTCTTGGCAGCAAGCAGTCTGAATCGTATACTTAGGACGGCATACGCCAAAGCCAAACCCGGCCAGAAATTGGAGAAAGTCCAAAACAAGACTCATCCGAGCAAATGACGTCGTTCCATTGTAACGCATACGTGCATTCCCTTCACGTGTTTATGCTAATTATTACGCACACTTATGAACCTTTGCGAGAACTAAACGCTCGGGAATGCTCTATAGCAGCCAGGATACATGCCTATCCAACAATTATGATGCAGCAAGGAGCATTAACGATGACAGCATAAGAGGCAATATTGTGCAAACTTACTAAGGACAAGATCCGACTATTCGGGAGTAGGATCTTACAATCTGAGAAAGTGTTCTGAGACAAACTTCCGTCAAAAGTGACGTCAGATCCGCCTGGAAACAGCGGTCTGAACGCCTATTCGCTGAAAGTTTTGATATCTATATGCATAGGGGTGAGACAGGGTTGAAGCCTCTCCCTGATATTATTCAACCTGTATATTGAGCAAGCAGTAAAGGAAACAAAAGAAAAATTCGGAGTAGGTATTAAAATCGATAAAGAAGAAATAAAAACTTCTCAAAGATTCGCTGATGACATTGTAATTCTGTCAGAGACAGCAAAGGACTTGCAAAAGCAGCTGAACGGAATAGACAGTGTCTGTAAAGGAGGATATAAGATGAACATCAACAAAAGCAGAACGAGGATAATGGAATGTAATCGAATTAAGTCGGGTGATGCTGAGGGAATTAGATTAGGAAATGAGACGCTTAAAGTATTAAAGGAGTTTTGCTATTTGGGGAGCAAAATAACTGATGATGGTCGAAGCAGAGAAGATATAAAATGTAGACTGGCAATGGCAAGGAAAGCGTTTCTGAAGAAGAGAAATTTGTTAACATCGAGTATAGATTTAAGTGTCAGGAAGTCGTTTCTGAAAGTATTTGTATGGAGTGTAGCCATATATGGAAGTGAAACATGGACGATAAATAGTTTGGAGAACAAGAGAATAGAAGCTTTCGAAATGTGGTGCTAAAGAAGAATGCTGAAGATTTGCGAATGAGGATGTATTGAACAGAATTGGGGAGAAGAGTTTGTGGCACAACTTGATTAGAAGAAGGGATCGGTTGGTAGGACATGTTCCGAGGCATCAAGGGATCACCAGTTTAGTATTGGAGGGCAGCGTGGAGGGTAAAAATCGTAGAGGGAGGCGAAGAGATGAATACACCAAACGGATTGAGAAGGATGTAGGTTGCAGTAGGTACTGGGAGATGAAGAAGCTTGCACAGGATAGAGTAGCATGGAGAGCTGCATCAAACCAGTCTCAAGACTGAAGACCACAACAACAATAACAACAAGATGCGTAGGAGACCAGTGGAATATCCCTATTGGCTGAGAGAGAGAAAGGAGGGGTCTGTCTTGTGCGTCGGGAAAGCGGTGCGAAGTTAGTAGCAAGGTGCCACTCAAAACGCACGGTCGAGTAACCGGAGGCGGCTCCAAAAGGACGGTCGCAAGTAGGCAGTGGCAGTAGCAGAATGCACCACTGACCATAAATATAGAAGTGATAAACAGGATAAAAAGTTAAAGTGAACGGTATTAATTACAAGTGAACGCCACGTGTCGTGGGCAGAATCTATAACGAATACTGAACGTGATAACGGTGTTGTAAAGTGTTGAGTGTAACGGCGCAGCCAAGAGCTGTCATACTGGAAAGTCTGTGACGCGTGTTTTAAAGTCTTCATTAAAACGATTATATTACAAAACATTGTTAACCTTTAACAACTGGCATCCCGACACACCCTATTTCAGCAGGAGCACAAACCTACAAAGAACCTGGCGCCTGAGCGCTACTACTGCAACGAGGGACAACCTAGCCGGCCGGGGTGGCCAAGCGGTTAAAGGCGCTACAGTCTGGAACCGCGCGACCGCTACGGTCGCAGGTTCGAATCCTGCCTGGGGCATGGATGTGTGTGATGTCCTTAGGTTAGTTAGATTTAAGTAGTTCTAAGTTCTAGGGGACTGATGACCTTAGAAGTTAAGTCCCATAGTGCTGAGAGCCATTTGAACCATTTTTTTGAGGGACAACCGAAGCAGCAAGACCCCAGGTTAGTAGTATAGAAACCAGAGAAGGAACGCAGAGTCGCTTCCTTCTCGCTACAATGCCACACGTAAGAAGGAGGGCATTGTAAATAGCCCAGGTTTTATGACTTCGGCACGATGTTTTCCTGTGACGACCATTTGCATCACTGGCGACTGGGTTTTGGAATTCCAGTTCGCTCTGCAATTTCCAGATTATAGAGCTCCGTTCGTGTTTTTGTACTGACAGGGTTCGCGAGAGCAACATTCAGTTTTGTAATGACTTCTACAGCTAGACTCCCTTTATTTTTCGTCTCAATTCCTCTCTATGACCGTCTGTCAAAATCACTTAACACACACTTAAAGCGGATGATGCTTTTCCGCTTTCCCTGGCAGGTCCAAATGGCTCTGAGCACTATGGGACTTAACATCTGTGGTCATCAATCACCCAGAACTTAGAACTACTTAAACCTAACTAACCTAAAGACATCACACACATCCATGCCCATGGCAGGATTCGAACCTGCGACCGTAGCGGTCATGCGGTTCCAGACTGAAGCACCTAGAACCGCACGGCCACACCAGCCGGCCTCTTTCCCTGTATGCGGTATAGATCTTAGATAAGGTGCCTCTTGAAACACTAAACACTTCAGCTACCTTCGTTACGGAAGCACTCACCATACGAACGTCAATAATTTGCACCTGTTCACGGTCTACCGTATCTTCCTTCGTCGTCGGCGTTGTCGTTGTTGCCGTGAAGCACTGATATACCGAGTGAAAAGGCACGTCGATCTTAGAGCATGAGATATGGTAACCTTAAGTCATTGAAAACACACAACGGTCACGGTAGCACCTGATTCCAGAATAGCTGCAGTAGTTAGGATCTACGAACTACCTCCTCTTGACCAGGTCCCCAAAACTTAACTCATAACGAGATGCCTTCGAAGCAAATTGTCATTAAGATCGTCTATAAAGGCTTCGTACAACGATAAGAAATGTTACAGTTTATGGAATAATAACAGATACGACCAAACTGTGAAAGGTGGCTACACTGAGCCACAGCGCCAGAGATTGCGCCAAAGAGTATTATTCAGCCGCCTCCACTGGCAATGCTTATCGAGAAATAGCAGTAGGCAATTCTTGTGGAGAAGTCGTGGTGGAGAGTGCTTGTTGAGATGTAGCAGTGGTGAGTCGTTGTTGAGAAGTTCCCACGGAGAGTGCTTGTTCAGATGTTGTCATATTGTTTTGATGGGCTAGACACCAGATGTTGTTGGATTGGGGATGCTGTAATGATCAGAGTGTACTTTTCGTCGATATATATGAAGGTAAAAAATTCCTTTTTTTATTATTTCAATGTCTTAAACAATAATGCCTCTTGGTCACAGGTTCAGTCAACAAAGCATCTGGCTCGTGTTCTTGTATTAGACTGTATTTCCGTTTTATGTGTGCAATTATAGTATTTATGGTTTTTTTAATTACTTCAGCATAAATGGTGTTTAAAATATCTGGTCTTATTGAGGAAGAACCGTGCCAGATGTGTACGTTGAATCACACTTCCACACACAGAACAGCGACGCTTGTGTTTTGTTGCTTCGTAGCTTTCATAGTTGCTGGGGACTTCATTAATTAATTGTTTGTTGTTATTCTATGCAGTCAGATTGCGTACTATACCAGACAGGGCCAATCGGTTACGAGACTGCGTAACCGAACAGACAGCTACTAAATCAAAAAATTTAAAAGTATTTGCATTTTATTTAATTAAGCCCCCATGCAACTGTCTTGTTTCTTCTGTTTTATTTAACGTAACTTTGTCCAAAGTTTTATTTCGCAATCACCACTCATTCACACTCTGATGTGGAGTATATGCGAGTGCCTGAACCCTAACTCCCAAGTTCCATCGAAACCCTTTGATGAACAGCTTTGGTTGCTCGACACTGTGCCGGCCGAAGTGGCCGTGCGGTTAAAGGCGCTGCAGTCTGGAACCGCAAGACCGCTACGGTCGCAGGTTCGAATCCTGCCTCGGGCATGGATGTTTGTGATGTCCTTAGGTTAGTTAGGTTTAACTAGTTCTAAGTTCTAGGGGACTAATGACCTCAGCAGTTGAGTCCTATAGTGCTCAGAGCCATTTTGCTCGACACCAGCAGTCAATGATAATGATACAGTATTTTGTAATTGACTCTTCTAGTTTAGCCACCACCCTGGCCACCACCCTGCACGAATGTTTGTTAGGCGTAAGACAATTACACACTTTTCTCTCCGGTCCACTATTATTAAGGGCTCGCGTAAAAGTTAACGTTTTTCTCCTTTTCATAAATTGGAGCCAGCTCTCCGCGATATAATTAAAAAAAAAAAAACGGTCTCAATACCGTGTCCCTCGTGAGATGCGTATAGATTTATCCCGGAACTGACCGCCCTGTAGATGTACTCAATTTAATGACCACACTTAGCTATCCGCGATTTCGTGTAACTAAATGTCCTTTTGTTACTCTGATCGTATACCGTAGTTATTTAAAACTCGCCCCCTATGTTTTTTCACAACGCACAATTAGCACTTCTTTACTTGTTTATTTCTAACAGTAAACGAAAAAATGACGCCGTATCATCGGCTTCGTCAATATAAAGCAAAACACCTCAATATGCGTGCCCAATTTTACGTCTTCTTATAGGATCGGCTACCTTACTCATTAATTTACTACATATTATATCCAACAACACTAAACAGGTATCGCCGTTATATTTTAATTGTATTCAAAAGCATGTTATTATTAATATGACCGACCAAATCTTAAGAAATCTCGCGGCGTGCGTTTTTAACGATAGCTTTACACTCGCCCAGCCTTTATTCATGCAATATTATATATAAATATACAAACAGGACCGAAAGATCGATCTCTCTACCGTAACCAATAGAGGCAAATACGCTATCCAAGTTCCGTTACATCTATCTTGACTCGTATTGTTACAACGGAACTCGGAGCCGTGCGGAGTGGCCACGCGTTTTCAGGCGTCATGTCACGGATTGCACGGCCGCTTCCACTGGAGATTCGAGTCCTCCCTAGGGCATGGGTGTCTTTGTTGTTCTTAGCATAAGTTAGTTTAAATTGTGTGTAAGTATAGGGACCGATGACCTCAGCAGTTTGGTCCCTTAGGAGTTCACACACACACACACACACACACACACACACACACACACACACACACACTTAACTCCGACATAATCCACTCACAGTTACATAGAACACTGTTCTGGACACGACCAACTCTTTCGACGTACTGAGTAAATCGCACAGGTGCCGTTCCTGGCCAAATACGGTACAACAGCGCCTCATGCAGGCTAGGCCATTATCTGCATTTATGTTCGACCATGCATTTTGCGCGGTGTTTCCATGTTTTTGTCCAACCCTTGTACATGTAAATCTAAACACTCTGCAAGGCACTGGTTCAAAAAATGGTTCAAATGGCTCTGAGCACTATGGGACTTAACTTCTAAGGTCATCAGTCCCCTAGAACTTAGAACTACTTAAACCTAACTAATCTAAGGACATCACACACATCCATACCCAAGGCAGGATTCGAACCTGCGACCGTAGCGGTCGCGCGGTTCCAGACGGAAGCGCCTAGAACCGCTCGGGCACTCCGGCCGGCCAAGGCACTGGACAGCCCTTGGTGGAGGGTTCATCGTAGGAGTGTTATAGATTTTGTTTCCCACTGTAGTGGCGTACTAAATGGGGGAACGTTGACTGTCTCTGTGGCTCTGTATGCGTTTTAACGTAACTGTTGCACAGTCTTCTTCCAATGCCGTTTCTTTAAATTCACCCAATAGGATTTCACAAGAACTACGTTCCATTTCGTCCTCGGATTCACATTTAAGTTCTCCTAGCATTTGTCTTACACTGATCTACGGGAGAAACAGAGATCTTTTGTAGTCCTATCGGCGCGTCTCGGATTCGTTCAGTGGCTGTCCTCATACCTAGCTGATTACGACTCTGAACTCTGGAACAATAACCTAGTACTGGTCACACTGACGTATTTTATGCTGTTTTCTGTACAGATTTATTCCGTTTTCCAGAAATTTTCCAACAAATCTAAGTCTTCCATTCGTTTTCCGTAAAACCGATTTGAAGTGATCGTTCAGGTTCCTATCAGTTCTCAGTATCACTCCTAAAATACGATTTGACGTGCTCAAGATGTTAACTAATAATCATGTAACGTTATGGCGTCGATCTCTTTGTTGGAGGTATTACCTCTCATTTACGAAGAGATGCAATTCGTTACAAAAAGTGCAAATGTTGCGCAAGCGTTTCTCCAGTTTCTTAAGCCGCCACCACACGGCACGTGTTAGCTAGCGTTGATGCGGCGCTCTAGGAGGATTTTAGACGTCATATTCTGCTGTTTTAGGTCGAGGAGCCATTTCGTCACGCGAAATTCAAAATAAGTTCTGCGATATTTTGACAACGTGCCAAAAATGGCTCTGAGCACTATGTGACTTAACTTCTGAGGTCATCAGTCGCCTAGAACTTAGAACTAATTAAACCTAACTAACCTAAGGACATCACACACATCCATGCCCGAGGCAGGATTCGAACCTGCGACGGTAGCGGTCGCTCGGTTCCAGACTGGAGCGCCTAGAGCCGCACGGCCACTCCGGCCGACAACGTGCCACGTAATGTATAACCAGTAAGGGAAGCAAGAAAAGTCTCTAAGTTACAAGCCATATAATAAGTTACCATGTTCAGCTAAAGCCTACATTTGGTGAGTTTTGTTTTACAACTTAGATCTTATGAACATAAGCTGTTTTTAAGTACCAGAATGCTGAATCTCCCGAAAACTCGTCGCTTTTGGTACGATTTGTTGTAATAAAATGACGGGATACTGGTGGTTAAAAAACTCCTGTACTTGTATTCGTGTTACAACTCGTGTCTTATAAAAGTACGCCGTTTTAAGGCAACGGCAAATTGATGATTAATCAAAAATGTGTCATTCTTGGTAAGATTTGTTATAATCAAATGTCAGTTAACAACACATCGGCGATTAAAGTCTTCAGAAGACCGTAACAAGAAATACAAGGTCGTCTATTACTGCACTCCAGTGTGACGTAGTTAGTAGAGGCGCCACAGTACGAGATCCTGGGTACTGGGTTCGTGTTCCATTGTATCCAAATTCTTTCACCTTTTCGTTTTTCTAAAAGGTTGTACGACATTCGTATTAAATTAATATACGTAATTTCTGTAATATTTGATATGTAAATACGTGTGTTCATTGTCGAGTGAGTTTGTTCGATTTGTGAAGTTTTATAACCTGATGTCCTTACTGACTGAACGTATATCTTTCCTTTTTGTCTTATTACATGTCCATAGATACTGAATTTTTGTTGTGTATACTACCGACAGAAGAACAAGCCTAGCATACGGACAAGGGAGGAGAAGTGCATTGTAATGGAGCTAGTGCAGGAATTTTAAGCGCGTCTATTGCCAAAAATTAACTGCGTGGTTTGAGAGCCAAATAAAGCCGACAACTGTCGCTGGAGAGCGGAAAATCACGTTAACCAGCTCTTCCCGAAGGCGCTGTCTCTCGTGACGATGGGTTTCCCGTCCGCGTTCACGTCCACGTCAGCTACCACGTCCGGTGTGAGGACGGCTTTAGCAAAGTCCATGATGGCACTTTTCTGTTCAGAACAGCATCGTCAGCGGACGCTGTTACAAAGCAGCATATCGTGTCTGATGAATTACAATATTACGCTTCCTTGTAGCACATCCGATGGTACTTTTTGTTTCTGTTGAAGGTTTGTCTCTCACAAGGGAACCTCCCCATCGCACCCCCTGAGATTTAGTTATAATTTGGCACAGTGGATAGGCCTTGAAAAACTGAACACAGATCAATCGAGAAAACAGGAAGAAGTTGTGTGGAACTATGAAAAAAATAAGCAAAATATACAAACTGAGTAGTCCGTCCGTAACATAGGCAACATCAAGGAGGGTGCAAGTATAAGAGCGCCGTGGTCCCGTGGTTAGCGTGAGGAGCTGCGGAACGAGGGGTGCTTGGTTCAAATCTTCCCGCGAGCTATAAATTTATTGTCTTTATTTTCGCAAAGTTATGATCTGTCCGTTCTTCATTGACGTCTCTGTTCACTGTAATAAGTTTAGTGCCTGTATTTTGCAACCACACCGCAAAACCGTGCGATTAGTAGACGAAAGGACGTGCCTCTCCAATGAGAACCGAAAACATTTGGTCGCATGGTCGTAGGTCAACCGATTCGTCCACAGAAAAACGCGTCTGATTTATTCTATACGACACTGGTGACGGCATATGCGTCACATGAAAGGAATATGTTATCGACACACCTATCTTGTACACTTGGCGAATGGGTAAAAAGATTCTTCTACCTTGCACGATTTAGGTTTTCTTGTGGATGTGATAATCACTCCCAAAAAAGTGATGAAAACATAAGAGTTTGTCACATAAACTGCAACAAATGAATGCAACAGTTTCACAGTCGCACAGTTTTCCCTGTGCTCTGTCAAAACATATGTTTTTAACGTTTTCAAATTTTTCCGTCTGTAGACAGTCAAATCCTGCATATGTCCAAGCAAATCTGAACATGTCTTGAAATTTTGGAGAGCGAAGTTGATTATGTGAGTGCGTGAACTTTGATAATTGTCTGAAAATAAAAAATTAAACTTTTCGCTTGAAAGCAGGCTTGAACCAAGGACCTCTCATTCCGCAGCTACTCACGCTAACCACGGGACCACGGCACTGCTATGCTAAAGCAGTCCTTGATGTTGCTATCTTCCACATGGACTACTCAGTTTGTATATTTTGCTTTTTTTTTTCATAGTGCCACACAACTCCTTCCTGTTTTCTCGATTGATCTGTGTTCAGTTTTTCAAGGCCTATGCACTGTGCCAACTTATAACTAAATCTGAGGGGGGTGCGATGGGGAGGTTCCCTTGTCAGTATAACGTACTGGGCTCTATCAGCAATATATTTATCGAGCCAATCACATGCGAGGGCCGGAACTTTAATAATGGGAACACTGCCGTGGACAGGCAGCACAACAGAACCAAATAAATTCCCTGACAGCATAAGTCAGTTATATAAAAAACTAAGCTCCACACGGTACCGACCGGCCGCCGTGTCAACCTCAGCGCACAGGCGGTACTGGATGAGGGTATGGAGGAGCATGTAGTTAGCATACCGCTCTCCTATCCGTATGCCTGTTTACGAGACCGCAGACAGTCAAACAGCTCCTCAGTTTGCCTCACAACGGTTGAGTGCTTCCAGCTTGACAACAGCGCACGGCAGACCGGACGCTCAGCCGTCCAACTGATAGCCCAGCCCGACACCACGTGACTTCGGTGATTCGACAGGAACCGGTGCTATCACTGCGGCAAGTGGTAACACCTTACCTTTCCTCGGCGCAAATTAACTCTCCCTTCTCACATAAAGCATATCCGCAGTTACGAGGAGAACCGTATCTCGTGTAGCTGACAGCGTAATGTAATTCTGTCACGACGGAGCGGGATAAAAATTGAATGTGCCTGAGGACACGCAGCGTGATAATCCCATCAAGATCTTCACTAGGCTTACGGAGAATCTGCATGGCAGCGCGGAGTGGCCGTGCGGTTAGATGCGCCGTGTCACTGACTGCGCGGCCCCTCCCGCAGGAGGTTCGAGTCCTCCTCCGGGCATGTGTGTGTGTGTGTGTGTGTGTGTGTGTGTGTGTGTGTGTGTGTGTGTTGTTCTTAGCATAAGTTAGTTTAAGTTAGTGGTGTGTAAGTCTAGGGACCGATGACTTTAGCTGTTTGGTCCCTTAGATATTCACGCAATCTGTATGGGTCTAAAGGAACACTGGCAACGTGGGCAAATGCTATCAACGAAACGTGGCAGACAGGTCGTCCTCATTGTCGCTGACGAAGTGTCTGTTTTCACCACGTCAGCGATGCCGAACGATTGGTGAGCTGACCCAGAGACTGGATTAAGGGGCTCCGGAAAGGCTCAAAATCATGAAAAGTTCAATTTTTACTTTTTTGCGTTTTCTGAATCTGCAGACTATTACCTTTTAATAGATATATAATTTATTCAATTCCGAAGACTACAACTATTTTTAAAAAAATTTTGAAATGTGTTCTACATGGGCCTGACCCACTGTGGCGCTGTTAAACTGCTGTCAAATGGTGTTATTATTAACGTCCGTGTTCATCAGGTACATTTTAGTGATGTGAGATAAAGTATGTGTTGTGGCTAACCTGTGATGGTTCAATATATATCGCTGGTGTGATTGTCGATTGTTTCATGTTTATTTACTCTGTCGTTATCTCGAAAATATTCGTAATTAATTCTGTTTCTTGAGTCTCATTTTTGTTCAAGTATAATAATGAGTAAAAGTAAAGTTATTAGAAATCCTCTGAAGGCTTTTAAGAAAAGGAGAAATGTTGGAAAGCCAAAGGTATGTGTTATTACTGTAAACAATAAAGACGATAACCAAGTGAGTGAACCTAACCTCTCAAGTACACCTGCCCATAGCAGTCAAAGTGGGAAAGAAAATACTTCACAGAAGAAGCTTGGTTCAATGAGTGAAAACTATGAATGTTTTATGGGCGAATCGGATGTGAATGAAATATTTGATATGTCGGTTCTCAAAGGAATTTTTTCAAACTGTGTAAGATGTATTCATTGTAGTGAAGTTGGTCTGGAACTCTCCACAATAAAGCACGTAGGACTTGCTAGTGAAATACAACTGAAATGTGATAAGTGTTCATACATGACCACCTTTTGGAACAGTGTTGCAGTAACTGCAACTGAAGAAAATGGTAGCAAAATCTACGAACACAACAACGAGCGATGCTTGCTTTAGACAAAGAACGCCTACGGGCTGCAGACAGGGCTGTAAAGAGTCTAGAAATACAAGCAAGAGTAAACAGGAGGAGGAACAAGAGGAAGCTGGAGGAGGAGTTTCCAGAGGATGAAGATAATCCATCCTATGGACCTGGAATGCACTAAAAAGTTAATCCAATCTTTGTCGCTCGATTCCCAAAACTTTTATTTTCTCATACTAATTACATGTTTTCTAAGGATCTTCCAAATATATTTGTTTCAAACTTTCAGTAAATGTTACACAGTACCTTCTGCATAATTTAACACAGCCTTTTTCCAAAAAACTGTATATTTTTGGATATATCAATAAAAAATTGCAAAAAATGTTGTGAATTTACATTACAATTGAAAAAAAATCATCTTTAATAACTGAACTAAAATTTTGTAAAATCCCTGTGTTAAGTTGTAGTCCATATTCCAATAAATAATCTGTAAAAAGGAAAGATGTAATTTATAAGCGTTATTTTAACATTGCAAGTATAGGGCGTTCCGGAGCCCCTTAAGACAGGCGGCTGTGCTTCACAATCTGAAGAAATGCCTAGGAACGAGAAAAATTGTACGATTTAACTGAACTTAGGAAATGGCTATGATACAACCCTGTTCCTACACACAAACAACACTATGAACACAAAGGAAAGCTTACTTACGCCGCGCCGTTACGCTGGATGAGACATGGGCTAAATCGTAAGAGTCACACATGAAACGCCATGCAAACTAAGAGCGTCGTTACGGATCACCATGATGATGCGTAATCCATCATAACCACAGCAACGTATAAGTTATGGTGATTATTGTGTTTAACTGCGGTGAGATAATCCTAAAGCATTACGTTCCACAACGGTAGAACGTCAGTGCGTTGAATTACTGTTCATTTTCGCAACACACTTTTTGCAGAAGCAATGCATCATTTTGCAAGACAATGCTCGGAACCATTCAGCGCAGGCTGTGCATGATCTGATCGATCAATGGGGCTGAGGAAGTGCTGCACAATCCTGCACACTCCCTAGACGAAAGCTCTTGTGACTTCGACAGGACAGCTGAAGTGGAGCTTCTTCTACAAAGCTGTTGACAGACAACAGATCACTCCATTCGAACTATCAACACAACTGGCACTGCTAAGGATATACTACGAAACGCGCGTCGCTGGCAATGGGTAATACACTCCTGGAAATGGAAAAAAGAACACATTGACACCGGTGTGTCAGACCCACCATACTTGCTCCGGACACTGCGAGAGGGCTGTACAAGCAATGATCACACGCACGGCACAGCGGACACACCAGGAACCGCGGTGTTGGCCGTCGAATGGCGCTAGCTGCGCAGCATTTGTACACCGCCGCCGTCAGTGTCAGCCAGTTTGCCATGCCATACGGAGCTCCATCGCAGTCTTTAACACTGGTAGCATGCCGCGACAGCGTGGACGTGAACCGTAGTGCAGTTGACGGACTTTGAGCGAGGGCGTATAGTGGGCATGCGGGAGGCCGGGTGGACGTACCGCCGAATTGCTCAACACGTGGGGCGTGAGGTCTCCACAGTGCATCGATGTTGTCGCCAGTGGTCGGCGGAAGGTGCACGTGCCCGTCGACCTGGGACCGGACCGCAGCGACGCACGGATGCACGCCAAGACCGTAGGATCCTACGCAGTGCCGTAGGGGACCGCACCGCCACTTCCCAGCAAATTAGGGACACTGTTGCTCCTGGGGTATCGGCGAGGACCATTCGCAACCGTCTCCATGAAGCTGGGCTACGGTCCCGCACACCGTTAGGCCGTCTTCCGCTCACGCCCCAACATCGTGCAGCCCGCCTCCAGTGGTGTCGCGACAGGCGTGAATGGAGGGACGAATGGAGACGTGTCGTCTTCAGCGATGAGAGTCGCTTCTGCCTTGGTGCCAATGATGGTCGTATGCGTGTTTGCCGCCGTGCAGGTGAGCGCCACAATCAGGACTGCATACGACCGAGGCACACAGGGCCAACACCCGGCATCATGGTGTGGGGAGCGATCTCCTCCACTGGCCGTACACCACTGGTGATCGTCGAGGGGACACTGAATAGTGCACGGTACATCCAAACCGTCATCGAACCCATCGTTCTAGCATTCCTAGACCGGCAAGGGAACTTGCTGTTCCAACAGGACAATGCACGTCCGCATGTATCCCGTGCCACCCAACGTGCTCTAGAAGGTGTACGTCAACTACCCTGGCCAGCAAGATCTCCGCATCTGTCCCCCATTGAGCATGTTTGGGACTGGATGAAGCGTCGTCTCACGCGGTCTGCACGTCCAGCACGAACGCTGGTCCAACTGAGGCGCCAGGTGGAAATGGCATGGCAAGCCGTTCCACAGGACTACATCCAGCATCTCTACGATCGTCTCCATGGGAGAATAGCAGCCTGCATTGCTGCGAAAGGTGGATATACACTGTACTAGTGCCGACATTGTGCATGCTCTGTTGCCTGTGTCTATGTGCCTGTGGTTCTGTCAGTGTGATCATGTGATGTATCTGACCCCAGGAATGTGTCAATAAAGTTTCCCCTTCCTGGGACAATGAATTCACGGTGTTCTTATTTCAATTTCCAGGAGTGTACATTATTCCAGATGAAGTCTTCGTTCCATGGCTCTTTATTCAGGAGATTCTCGTGGGTGTGGAAGATGTCAGACTTTTATACATCATGTGATATTAATTATTAATTAACTAATTAATTATCAATTAAAACAGTAATAATAATAATAATAATAATAACAATATTAATATCAATAATAATACGTACAGTGCATAAAGTAGTTCTGTTTAGAAGTTCGTCAGTAGAGTAGAAGGAGCCAGAATAGTGGACCCTTTCTTGAAATAAAGTATGTTGCTTTAACATTGGAGGTATGAACTCACCACTTTTTCATGTTTTAGTAACTACACGATGCATTTAGGACCTTCTGGGTCCTTCGTCAGGTGTACTTTGTTTTAATACATGTTTTATTTCTTCTCCTGAATGAGGTGAAATGCGTATTCCTGTCACGTAAAGGTTTAATGTTAGGTTATGAATTTCGTAAGTCGAACGCGGAAATATGTTCAAAATAGTGGAAAATGAACAGTGTAAACTTACCACATAATCCAAGCAAAGCATTTTCAACATTTTAGTACCGGCAAACATTCTTTTCTCCGTCATTTTATCACATGTCACCTCGTTCAGGATGTACATTTGCACACACATTTTTATAAACACTTCACAGATGTTTTTGTACCTGGTGTTGTCAAAGATGAGTTATACGTAGTGCTAAAGATATAACTATAAACAATTGATATCTGCAAGGAATAACTTTAGAAAAGGTCTTTAAAATTACTGAAATAACTATGGCTTGCGAAATTTGTTTGTTCATTTAACATAGATTGTTTTTTTGATTTTGTGGAGGTATATCTCCAGTTGTTCTAACAGACTTAGGGTCTTACCATTGGGTTCGTTACGTAGTATTACCAAATTGTTTTCTAGACTGTTGATGACATGTTTAGTTTCCAACATATGTTGTGCAATGACTGATTTTTCGAAATTCTTGAGCCTGAAAGCATTTACGTGTTCTTGTACACGGGTCTTGAAGTTTCTGCCTGTTTTCCCTACAGCAGTAGTTAATATGCTCACGGGCTTGTATAGCATATCCTTGAATTATATTTTTTGACTTGAAGACGATACCAAAAGACATTATGGAACGGAAGTGAGCTATGTCTGATAACATTCGCATCACAAATGAGGATTTATTTAGGCATTTCAACAATTCTGTGATATTCTCCGCTCAACTGAATTGATCACAAGGTTGTAATCATTGGAATTTAACATTGTCGAAGTCATATCTGCGTTCCTTCATACCTCAAGCATTTTCTGGATAAAAATCTCTTACATGTTCTGAACTGTTAGTCAGGCTTTTCAAAGTTAAATGGCATTGAGCTGCCTGTATACCATCTATTAATACCAATGAAAACGTCATTAACAGTCCTTTCTAAAACTCTGCTTAGCTTGCTATTTATTTCAATAGCTTTATCATCTACAAACAAAAAAAAAAAAAAACACTTTCTCTGGCAATGTAACCGATGAGAGATCTTTAATCTACACAGAAAACCAGTGGCCCTAACGTAGACGCTTGTGGGACACAAAACTTAATTACTCCCAGTCTGATGGCTGCTTCGGAGATCAGTAAAACTTTGAAACACCAATCTACCTTGTATCAGTTGCAGCTAAGTAGCTGCCACTATCAAAGTTCCAACTCTTGTATACAGGGTGGTCCATTGATAGTGACCGGGCCAAATATCTCACGAAATAAGCGTCAAACGAAAAAACTACAAAGAAAGAAACTCGTATAGCTTGAACGGGGAAACCAGATGACGCTATGGTTGCCCCGCTAGATGGCGCTACCATAGGTCAAACGGATACCAACTGCGTTTTTAAAAATAGGAACCCCCATTTTTTATTACGTATTCGTGTAGTACGTAAAGAAATGTGAATATTTTGGTTGGACCACTTTTTTCGCTTTGTGATAGATGGCGCTGTAATAGTCACAGACGTATAAGTACGTGGTATCACGTAACATTCCGCCAGTGAGGACGATATTTGCTTCGTGATACATTACCCGTGTTAAAATGGACCGTTTACCAATCGTGGCTATTGTGATCAAAATGCCCAACGGGCGTGTGCTATGGATGCTGTTCAGTATCCTGGACGACATCATCCAAGTGTCCGGACCGTTCGCCAGGTAGTTACGTTATTTAAGGAAACAGGAAGTGTTCAGCCACATGTGAAACGTCAACCACGACCTGCAACAAATGATGATGCCCAAGTAGGTGGTTTAAGCTGCTGTCGCGGCTATTCCGCACATCAGTAGCAGACTAATTGCGCGAGAATCGGGAATCTCAAAAATGTCCATGTTGAGAATGCTACATCAACATCGATTGCACCCGTACCATATTTCTATGCACCAGGAATTGCATGGCGACGACTTTGAACGTCGTGTACAGTTCTGCCACTGGGCACAAGAGAAATTACGGGACGATGACAGATTTTTTGCACGCGTTCTATTTAGCTACGAAGCGTCATTCACCAACAGCGGTAACGTAAACCGGCATAATATGCACTATTGGGCAACGGAAAATCCACGATGGCTGAGACAAGTGGAGCATCAGCGACCTTGGCGAGTTAACGTACGGTGCAGCATTATGGGAGGAAGGATAATTGGCCCCCATTTTCTCGATGGCAATCTAAATGGTGCAATGTATGCTGATTTCCTGCGTAATGTTCTACCGGTGTTAATACAAGATGTTTCACTGTATGACAGAATGGCGATGTACTCCCAACGTGATGGATGTCCGGCACACAGCTCGCGTGCGGCTGAAGCGGTACTGAATAGCGTATTTCATGACAGGTGGATTGGTCGTCGAAGCACCATACCATGGCCCGCACGTTCACCGAGTCTGACGCCCCCGGATTTCCTTCTGTGGAGAAAGTTCAAGAGTATTTGCTATCGTGATCCACCGACAACGCCTTACAACATGCGTCAGCGCATTGTCATTACATGTGCGAACATTACGGGAGCCGGGCTACGCGCTGTTGAGATGAATGTCGTTACACGTATTGCCAAATGCACTGAGGTTGACGGACATCATTTTGAGCATTTATTGCATTAATGTGGTATTTACATTTAACCACGCTGTAACAGCATGCGTTCTCAGAAATGTTACCAACCGTTCGTCTAAATTTGTGAGCCATATGTTTGTGACTATTACAGCGCCATCTATCACAAAGCGAAAAAAGTGGTCCAACTAAAACATCCATATTTCTTTACGTACTACACGAATATGTTCCTATTTAAAAAAACAAAAAACAAAAACGCAGTTGATATCCGTCTAGCGGGCCAACCATAGCGCCATCTGGTTTCCCCCTTCAAGCTAGACAAGTTTCGTTCCTTGTAGTTTTTTCGTTTGACGCTTATTTCGTGAGATATTTGGCCCGGCCACGATCATTGGACCACCCTGTACTTGCTAACAAGGGAACCGCCCCATCGCACCGCCCTCAGATTTAGTTATAAGTTGGCACAGTGGATAGGCCTTGAAAAACTGAACACAGATCAACTGAGAAAACAGGAAGAAGTTGTGTGGAACTGTGAAAAAATAAGCAAAATATACAAACTGAGTAGTCCATGGGCCACATACGCAACATCATGCACAATGTGAGCTCAGGGGCGCCGTCGTCCCGTGGTAGCGTGAGCAGCTGCAGAACGAGAGGTCCTTGGTTCAAGTCTTCCCTGGAGTGAAAACTTTAGTTTATTTATTTTTGCATAGTTATTATCTGTCCGTTCGTTCATTGACGTCTCTGTTCACTGTAATAAGTTTAGTGTCTGTGTTTTGCGACCGCATCGCAAAACCGTGCGATTAGTAGACGAAATGACGTGCCTCTCCAATGGGAACCGAAAACATTTGATCGCAAGGTCATAGGTCAACCGATTCCTCCACAGGAAAACACATCTGATATATTCTATACGACACTGGTGACGGCATGTGCACCACATGACAGGAATATGTTGTCGACCCACCTAACTTGTACACTTGGCGATTCTTCTACCTTGCCCGATTTAGGTTTTCTTGTGGATGTGATAATCACTCCCAAAAAAGTGATGAAAACATATGAGTTTGTCACATAAACTGAAAATAAAAAATAAAAATTTTCACTGAATGGAAGATTTGAACCAAGGACCTTTCGTTTCGCAGCTGCTCACGTTACCACGAGACGATGGCGCTCCTGTGATCCTATTGTCCTTGATGTTGTATATCTTCCCATGAACTACTCAGTTTGTATATTTTGCTTATTTTTTCACAGTTCCACACAACTTCTTCCTGTTTTCTCGATTGATCTATGTTCTGTTTTTCAAGGCCTATCCACTGTGCCAACTTATAACTAAATCTGAGGGGGGTGCGATGGGGAGGTTCCCTTGTAAGATACTCCGCACGAACTTATCTCGATTAGTGGTCACTCTGTGGTACGTTCGAGAACGCCTTTCGGGAATCTACGAACTCGGAATCTGCATTTAACAGGTCGTAGGGATTTAAGTACTTGACGCAGATAGACGCCCGACAAGATTACAATAATTGGCTGATATCGCCACAAGACAATGTTCGCAGTGTTTCCTTAGCCAGTGTTTGTGGAGAGACGGGAGTTGTGGTCGGAGTCGGCGCCCAGAGCGCAGAGCGCAGTGCGTCGCCCGCTGTAATTGGTGTGGCGCCCGGCGCTGACGTCACCTATACGGGGAGGAAATGCTCATCAGCACGAGGCGTAAATCGGCCCGGCACGCATCTCGGTTCCCAGCGCGGGCGCCCGCTAGACGCCGGCCGGCAAATGAGCGACGCCAGCGCCGCACAGTGGTCGGCGGCGCGGCCGCGCACTAGCCGGCCTGGCCGCGGCGCGGCCGCTTTTAAATGCTCATTTCCTGGTGGCGCCTCGTGGGACAGGAAACCGACCGCCGCCACCGCACGCACCGGCCGCGCTGCGTCTGTGCGTGTGGCCCACTGCGCGCTGCTCGCTCAGCGCCGTCCTTACAGTCGGCAACTACGGCGCTGCACTCGACACGCACAGACAGAAATGAGTACTGTTATGACGGGAAGTACACTACTGGCCATTAAAATTGCTACACCACGAAGATGACGTGCTACAGATGCGACATTTAACCGACAGGAAGAAGCTGCTGTGATATGCAAATGATTAGCTTTTCAGAGCATTCACACAAGGTTGGCGCTGGTGGCGACACCTATAACGTGCTGACATGAGGAAAGTTTCCAACCGATTTCTTATACACAAACAGCAGTTGACCGGCTTTGCCTGGTGAAACGTCTTTGTGATACCTCCTGTAAGGAGGAGAAATGCGTACCATCACGTTTCCGACTTCGATAAAGGTCGGATTGTAGCCATTCCGCGATTGCGGTTCATCGTATCGCGACATTGCTGCTCGCTTTGGTCGAAATCCAATGACTGTTAGCAGAATATGGAATCGGTGGGTTCAGGAGGGTAATACGGAACACCGTGCTGGATCCGAACGGCCTCGTATCACTAGCAGTCGAGATGACAGGCATCTTATCCGCATGGCTGTAACGGATCGTGCAGCCACTTCTCGATCCCTGAGTCAACAGATGGGGACGTTTGCAAGACAACAGTTCGACGGCAGGCGTTTGTGGTGTGAACTGCGTTCTGTGATCTTGCATTATCCAACTGGAATATAGCGTTTGGTACCTCGGTCAGTAAGTCTCACGAGAATTCTGTCTCTCTTCGGAAATTGCCAGATCAGTGCCTTGCCATATTCAATAGATGCACGCACCATTATTCTAGGAGTTAGAGAGGTATCTGTTTGGAGACTCACATATTTCTTTGACTGGCGATTCGTACGTGTATAATATGCAACCATTCACTTTTCTGAATTTTGATACGGCTTATTTTCTGTAAAATTAACTAGTTTTCAAGCCACTCAAGGCACATTAGGTGGAGGTGTTACGGGAACATTATCTGGACGCTATGAGCATGGAGCTGCAGGAAAGAACGAACATTTATCATGTTACCTTCCATTGAGAAGGCTGTTGCACTCTGTGACTATTATATTGACTTGTAAATAATAGATTTCAGCTATCAGTCGCCCTTTTTTAAAATTTTATTGGCAGATCTAGATTTCAGCTAGAAACTAGCCATTCTCAATCCACTGTCATTTTTGATCAATGCATGTAATGCCTGTTCGTCGGGCTTCATCTACAGTTCATTGAATACATTTAGTTACCGATGACGGAAAGTTTATGAAAGGAGAAGATCACTATGCTAAAGGATATTTACGTAGCATTGCCTGGTTGTTGTTGTTGTTGTTGTTGTTGTTGTTCTGGTCTTCAGTCCAGAGACTGGTTTGATGCAGCTCTCTATACTACTCTATCCTGTGAAAGCTTCTCTCTTGGTCTCCCTCTACGATTTTTACCCTCCACGCTGCCCTCCAGTACTAAATTGGTGATCCCTTGATGCCTCAGAACAGTGTCCTACCAACCGATCCCTTCTTCTAGTCACGTTGCGCCACAAACTCCTCTTCTTCCTAATTCTATTCAATACCTCATTAGTTATGTGATCTATCCATCTGATCTTCAGTATTCTTCTGTAGCACCACATTTCGAAAGCTTCTATTCTCTTCTTGTCCAAACTATTTATTGTTCACATTTCACTTCCATACATGGCCACACTCCATACAAATACTTTCAGCAACAACTTCCTGACACTTAAATCTATACTCGATGCTAACAAATTTCTCTTCTTCAGAAACGCTTTCCTTGCCATTGCGAGTCTACATTTTATATCCTCTCTACTTCGACCATCATCAGTTATTTTGCTCTCCAAATAGCAAAACTTATTTACAACTCCTTACCGTCTCATTTACTAATCTAATTCCCTCAGCATCAACCGATTTAATTCGACTACATTCCATTATCCTAGCTTTGCTTTTGTTGATGTTCATCTTATATCCTCCTTTCAAGACACTCTCTATTCCGTTCAACTGCTCTTCCATGTTCTTTGCTGTCTCTTAAAGAATTACAGTGTCATATTCCCTGGTATCTATGGCAAATTCATTCTGATGAAATGCGTTTTGCATATTATACATACACAGTATGTAGCTGCACATGGTTGCACTCATTCGCAATAAGTAAACATAGAAGGTAAACAAAAAAATATGAATTCGCTAGATGTCACAATATGGCACTTCCCAGTCTTTGGGTTAGGATGCATTGCATTACAAAATAAACATTTACAAGCACACATAATGGATGTAAGTGGGCGCTCCAAGCTGCAGTTGTGTTCATTCGTTGACAATATACAAGTAATACGGATCAAAAAAGCATTCAAATGGTAAGTAAATAGAGTGAAATATATACTACATAATTACCGAGTGAATGAGGTACTACCATATATGACAGAGGTTTTCTTCTTAGAGCCATAGTAAAATAAATAAAGAGCCGAATAGTTGTGAGTAGCCTTAGTGTCCATCAAAAGTAAGGTTTTACAACACTACATAGATGACATAGTAAATGATAGGATTGTCTGTAATATTGGTAGCATCGGTAGGAAAGAAACGTAAATTAATCTCTAAGAGAGAAACTGGGAGCCGACGACTTCTCTGTTTTTGTTTATTTGTTTGCTTACTTTGCACATAATTAGAGTCACACATCACTCAGTGTTAGTCTGTTGTGTATTTTATATCCTTCTAGAATATAAACTGCATTTTGTAAGTAATAAAAATTAGTTGATGGCATAATTTCTGCGCTTTTATGTAAACAAAGCAATTACTTTTGATGCAGGTATAGTTTACAGGCACAAACATTAAAATTTTTGTATAATTATTATTATTTTGTACTTAGTAGAACGTTCTTCTTGATGATCAAAGGCAAGAGTTTCCTGCCATTATTGGTAAATGCGAAACTTGTTTACGAATAACAGAAACGTGTTTTAGATAAGTTCGATGAGGTACTGAAAGGATGTTTGATATAGTTTTATTCTGCGCGTTTTTCTTACTTAACCTTTTCTTGGGGAAAATGCGTTTACTAGCAATACATGACAAATATGCATTTTTCTTTGTTTTTACTGCAACATCTCTCTGTTCCACGTTACATCTCAACAGTTTTCGAATAAAACCTGCATTAAAAGTTGATGTTGTAAATTTTGTCATAATTTCTGTTAACTTTTCAATCACATACAAGAGCATAAGTATGTAGAAAAAGTAGTTTCATAGATTATCCGACCCTTTATATATCCTCGCTCTGTTTGTAGACGGTTCACCTTTTTTGTAGGGGATTTTAGTAAGACACTGCTCGCATACATCGTTCTGAGGCAATGCCCGAGTGGTATGCAACTCACCTAAAGCTCAGATAACGCGGGTACGACCTTAAGGCCAAGTTGTCAGTCAAAATGGCCGAAAATTCGATTTTTTTGCATATTTTGAAAGATATGTTGCGACGAAAAGATTTTTAAATCCGTGCGTTGCAAATGTTTCTACAGCCCAATTTTCTAAGCAGCGTCACGGCCACCGTGAGACGCTCTCAGACGGAGACGCCCGGCTCAGGTAGAAAACTTGTCGTGCCGCGACGCACGTTCACCCAAAATGACTTATATTACAGTGTGTATGCAAACATATTCGCTGGAAAAGCAAACGAATAGCGTGTCAATGCTGCCGAACGCAGCATATCCAGCTCAGCCAGATCGGATTTTCTCGCCAAGAAGAACAAAAGAATTGCTCTCCAGGAACAATTCGCGTTAGAGGAAGGGCTGGTATACGGTCCTGGAACTGCAGGCTAAACGTATGTAACGAAAACACTTATTTTTGGTTAAATTTTTGTCAAAACTGTTGAAACATAGTTTTTGGTCCACCATACTGGATTACTCACTTTAAATTTTGAAAAATCTAAATTCAGGTTTGTGTTCAGCGACATCAAGAATATACAATAACGTGTGGTTTTTGTGTAGATTGAACTAATAGTACATATAAAAGTTTTTCTGAAGAGGCAACTTTTCAAAACTGCCTGTGGCAAAAAATGAAAACGGTTCAACCTATTAACTTCTACCTTTGGCCCCGGAAAAGCAAATCTTGGATGTTTATACCTATGATATATGACATTTGTTAATATTAATTTTTTTTGTAAAGTCGTAAACAAACTCCAAAAAATTGAACTCAGAGTTCGAGTTAGTACCATATCGTTGAATTTAAGGTTGTTTCAGTGTGGTTAGGTGTAAGCTCCCGTACGTTATCTATTTTTGATTTCAGGTAACTCCTAAAGGGCTACACTGTACGCCGTCTGCGTACTGCAGACTCACAGGCCCTTGATCAAACATAATTATAGGCGACATTTTATTGTACTGAAAATCTTCAAGTTCAAAATATGATGAAATTGGAAAGGTCAAACAGATCCTTTGTATGTCTTTTCATTGCTTGCTTAAAAAAAAAGACTGCGGTAGATTTACAGCTCTAGTTACGATTAAACTAACAGAGTGATATGTTGTTGCCTGATACAGAAAATAATAATTTCTGCAGGAAGATAAATACTTCTTTTTAATATCTTTTTCGGAGGTATTCTGGCTTTAGGCTGTCTTGGAACGTTGGTAGAAGAGGTTCTTTGACCACATGTGGTCTCCGGAAACGTTGGTATATATTTTATCTCCGCAAACGCCGGCACAACTCATCGCTCACCACCTCGGAGTGAACCTCAATGACCTCAGTGTCTCACGTAACTCCACAGCGGTGAAGTCTCTGCTGTCTATAGTATGGTGTCAGCGGGAAACGACGGATGCCGGCTGGAGATGTCAATGCAGTTTCTAGGAGTCTGTTCCCGACGGGTCGCAGTGCCATTCTACCTGTAACCTCTGTACGGATTTCAGCTGCTGTCTTCCGTCCATTCGTCAAACCCAGTCGAAGAATCCCACAATCTTATCGTAGTATGATCTGGCGGACCGAGTGGGCAGCAATCTGCTGTTATTCGCTGACGATGCCATCGTGTACGGTAAGGTATCGAAGTAGAGTGACTATAGGAAGACACAAGACGACTTAGACAAAATTTCCCGAGGCCTGATGAATTTCAACTAGACCCAAATGTGTAAAAACGTAAGTTAATGCGGATGAGTAGGAAGACCAAACCTCTAATGTTCATATACTGCTGTACTATTGCCCTGCTTAACATAGTCAAGTCGTTTAAAAATCTGGGCGTTACGTTGCAAAGCGATATGAGTTGGAATGAGTATGTGAGAACTGTGGTAGGGAAGGCAAATTGTGGACTTCGGTTTATTGGGAGAATTTTAGGGAAGAGCAGTTCACCTGTAAAGAAGACCGCATATAGGACTCTGGTGCGAGGAGTTCATGAGTGCTATTCGACTGTGTGGGATCCGTACCAAGTCGGATTGAAGGAAGACATCGAATCAGTTCAGAGCCGAGCTGCTAGATTTGTTAGCAGTAGGTCTGAAAAATACGTAAGTGTTACAGAGATGCTTCGGGAACTCAAATGAGAATCCGTGGAGGGAAGGCGACGTTCTTTTTGAGAAACACTGTTGAGAAAATTTAGAGAACCGGCATTTGAAACTGACTCCCGAATGATTCTACTGCCGCCAACATACATTGCACCTAAGGACCACGAAGATAAGAGATATTAGGGCTCATACGGAGGCATATAGACAGTTGCTTTTCCCCCCTCTTCCCCCTCGCTATTTGCGAGTGGAACTGGAAAGGAAATGACTAGTAATGGAACGGGGTACCCTCCGCCACGCACCGTACAGTGGCTTGCGGAGTATCTGTGTAGATGTAGATGATCCTGCCATTGATTTTGAAATATGGTGCCGATGAAGATTAGACGGACAGATCGCGTGACCTAATGGGGGCGTACTGGATAGAACTGGTAAGACAAGAAATTTGTGGAAAAACTGGAGTAAATGAGCGGAGCGGTTGATAGGACACATACTGAAACCTCAAGGGATCATCAGTTTAGTGTTGAAAGGAAGTTTGTTTGTGTGTTTATGAGGAGAGAGTAAAAATAAGGGGAGACCAACAGACGATACAGCAAGCAGATTCTTAAGGATATAGGTCGTAGTAGTTATTACGAGACGATTGGAGTAGCAGGGGGTGCTGCATCAAACCAGTATCCGGAATTAAGACCGCAACAAGAACACTGCAAAGGCATGGGAGTACTGGTGTACCACTTTTACAGCGTTTGGTCAAATTCTTCACGGCCCAACACTCGAAATTCCCGTCTGTGTCCACCTACATTTGTAATTGGCGGAGGATGCTTCATGTACCACTGTCACGTCCCTTCTTTCCTGTTAGTCGTGATTGGTGCGCAGTATGACCAGTTGTTGGTAAGGTTCCGTGTAAGATAAGATCTGTCTGTTTTTGCCTTCAAGGTTTTTCGCGAGATATACCACGTGGGAGCAATATATTGATTGAATCTTGCAGGAACGTGCGCCCTCGGAATTTTGACGGTAAAAACACGGTGTATGACGAACTACAGTATTGTAATGTGGGGCAATGACGTTGGCTGAGCACATCCATGACGCTTTCGTTCTTGCTAAACGAACTTCTGGAGAAACTAGATGCTATTCTTTGTATCTTCTTCATCTCCTCTACCACTCCCACAGGCAAACAGTACCAGTTATGGGTCTGTTCAACTATTTATCCACAATACGTTACATTTAATTATGCTACTGGTCACCTGCCAGTCTACTCATCATGTGTTGATCTTCTGCAGATCTTCCTGCCTTACGCTTTAACTGTTCCAACCTTATGACTTCTCTATGCACAATGGAATCAGACGCGAATAGCCTCTTGAAATTTCCGATGTTATCTATCAGATTGTTTATGTTTATTACGAACACTACAGCATCAGAAAGTGATCATTACTTTGAATCTCCTCATTTGAGGAATCACGAGGCTGTAAGGCTGCACTCACTCTGCAACTTCTCTTAAGAGATATGGTCGAGAAATGCAAATCTACATTTATAACTTTCGTAAATTAGCTAAGGCTGTAGACAAGCTAGGTTGTAAAACATCTTTGAATAGTTAAAAGGGGTAAAAAGCAGCGGATTAATGACAAGTCAGGGAGGCGCTAAACGGGAAGAGAGAGAGAGAGAGAGAGAGAGAGAGAGAGAGAGAGAGAGAGAGAGAGAGAGAGAGAGCCTTGCAGGCTAACTCGTATGTTAGTTTTTACACAAGCCAGGAGAAAACGAAATCTAAGTTCTGTGAGAAGAAAACAAACTTAGAATTTGGCAATGACATTGTAGTTCAGTCAGGAACGCCAAAGGACATGGAAAGTCAGGAGCAAACACAATGTAGAATAGGGACTGGCAATAGCAAGAAAAGCTTTCCCGATAAACGTAACTTTTTAACATCGAATACAAACTGGAGTGTTGGGAAGTGTTGTTTGAAAGTATTTGTCTGGGTTATTGCCTTATAAGAAAGCGAAACACGATCTATAAAGAATACAGGCAAAAAGAGAATAGAATCTTTTGAAATGTGGTTCCATAGGAGCATCCTCAAGAACTGATGGGTGGATAGGATAAGGTTGTGGTGTAAAAATTCAAGACGAACGCAGATGAACCAATCTCGCCTTTGGTCTGAAGACTAAAACAACAGCATCGTCCTGCAATAAGCTCGCAATTACTGTGACTTGGACAAAGAGAAAATTTAGTCGAACAGGGAAATAGTTCTATTATAAGTCAGAGATCCACCTGTTTTCAACGTAGTCCCTTATGTAGATTAATGTACTTTCTCCAGTATTTTCCCACTCTTGAATGGCGACATTGGAAGACCAGCAGAATAACCATTCACAGCAGTCGAGACAGCAAGTGGGTGTGATAAATGTGGATGTTCAAGAGAGAAAAGTCTGTCCTAAAAAGGGTGCAAGACAGGGTTGCTGCGTTACACCATCAGCATTCAATTTGTACTTCGAAGAGGCAACGAAGGAAGTGAAACAATATTCAGGAGAGATGCAGATAAAAATTTTCAAGTGGCGCAGTGGATAGCACACTGGACTCGCATTCGCGAGGATGACTGTTCAAAGCCGTATCGGGCCAGCCTGATTTAGGTTTTCCATGATTTCCGTGAATCGCTTGAGGCAAATGCCTGGATGGTTGCTTTGGAAGGGCACGGACAACTTCCCCATCCTTCCCCAATCCGGTGGGACCGATGACCCTGCTGTTTTGTCCCTCCCCAAAACGTACCAAGCAACCAAATACTAAGGTCTGAGGACATAATCTCTCCGGCCTGATTTACGGTGGTTTTACGGGACATACTGACAGGAATGAACAAAATAGTGTGGCTCTAACAAATCATTTCACGGCCGTACCTGTGTGCTAGTGGGTCGCGTGCGCTGTTGTGGTGTCCTGTTGCAGGGGGTAGTGGGTTTCTGTTGTGGTCGCCAGTCAGTTTCCTGTTGCAGGGGGTAGTGGGTTTCTGTTCGGCCTCGAGATGATGGAAGGATCTTTTCTTAATCCTCCTAAATGGGTGGCGGCCGGAGCCAATGAGGGTGATCTAAAGATCGAGGCTTCCAATACTCGATCCAGCGAGACTTGTGAACGTCAGTGTTGGATGTAGCAACTTACAGAAGCGCTAAAATTGGAGCAGTAAATGGCCAATGAAAATGCGTACATTTCCTTTCTGATTCTGACTGTTGGACGACCACTTAACATGCTTGTCTTTCCCAACAGCGATGACATCTTTCAGCAAGCTATCCGTCCACGTTACGAGGCCGGAATCTCGTGTTACAGTGGTGAGAGGAGCGTAGTAGTGAACTGTCACTGATGTCTTACCACCAGTTTCGCCTGATATGAGCCCAGTGGAATACATCCGGGAGGCTATCGGGGCCCACAGACCACCGGCCCGCAATTAAAGGGAACCGCCTCATTGTGCGTAGACATCTCCATGTCACGTACAGAGGACCTGACGAATCTCTGCTATACAGATTCGCTGCTGTTTTGTGTCCTAATGCTGGATCAGCACGTTATTAAGCAAATGGTTACGATGTCTCAGGTCACCAGCATATCACTGTATGTAAGTGGAAACGGAGGGTGGTGGCATAAAATTTCAATTACTGTTTAGGAAAATTAGTTATCCATCAGCCTGTCGTTTGATGTGACTTCTGAAATTTTCCCGGCGTATTTCTTCTTCTAATAATTTCCGAGTATGCAGCCGGATCCCGTCGACATTCTGCCACGATATTTCGGCCCCGAGACGTCCGGCCATCATCAGGTGAGTACACAACTCCTGAAGAGCCCAGGTGCAGTCGCGGTATTTATGCCGAATCTCGCGCATGCAAAATGTACTGGCATCCTACAGCGCATGCGTCAGGTATTGACATGCGCAGCATAGCCGAGTTGTACGTGCTGCCCTCGGTGGTGAAAATAAAGGTTCATCTAGTCATTGAGTATCGAATGATACTGTCGATTCCGCTGTGATTGTATAATTTTAATAACAGAATTCCAATTTTTATCCAGCTGAAAGCCGTTGTCACGATTTATAAGGTTATTGGCAAGACGTATTTCCACTGATTCCTTGATTACGGAATCCCAAAAACCGGAAACCGGGGCTAAAATTTTTGTTCCATTGTATTCCATTGAATGTCCCAACGAAATACAGTGCTCTGCTACTGCCGATTTTGACGGTTGCCGCAGACGGGTGAATCTTTCATGTTCTATACATCGTTCATGGACAGTTCTTGTCGTCTGGCCAATATATGCAGAGCCACATTCACAGGGAATGTATCATTTGATACTCAATGACTAGATGAACCTTTATTTTCACCACCGAGGGCAGCACGTACAACTCGGCTATGCTGCGCATGTCAACACCTGACGCATGCGCTGTAGGATGCCAGTACATTTCGCATGCGCGAGATTCGGCATAAATACCGCGACTGCACCTGGGCTCTTCAGTAGTTGTGTACTCACCTGATGATGGCCGGACGTCTCTGGGCCGAAATATCGTGGCAGAATGTCGACGGGATCCGGCTGCATACTCGGAAATTATTAGAAGCCTGTCGTTTGTTTGCAGGCGCATGTCTAAAGTCCCTGTACCCACATTGGTTTCCCGGCGCCACAGTCCCGTACAGCAGCACGCCGCCGCTAGACACGGCAAAAGACGTCGGAGGCCATCTCTACTTCGCCAGTGGGCTGCCGCGCCGTGTCACGGTTTTGTGGCGCTGGGAACCCAGTGTGTGTACAAAGATTTCAGACATGCGCCTGTAAAACAAAGGAATAATAAATTAATTACCTTCATTTTTTCTGGATACTGAGTAAAACTTTAAGGTGATACCTCGTACTTTTAGCAAAAATTGGCCAGCTGCGAGTGGGGCTCGTGCTTTGAGGGCTGCGTACAAACATAGTTACGTTCACATAGTGCGTTCATCCATCCCAGGTATCGAGAATCTCTAGCATTTTTGTCCATTATCGACACTGGCAAGATATCGGTCCCGGGAATTCCAAGACTTGTGAGAATCGTACAGTGTAGGCTTTCACGGCCGGTGTTGTCTTGAGTTGAAACATCCGGGCTGAGAGACCGTGGTCGATGTACAAAATTTCCACCTAACGTTTCGTCTCCTTCTGCGGGTGACATCATCTGAGATCGTCCGGCTACTGCCACTGAGGCTCCAGGTCCTTTCGCATTTATAGAGTGCATAGAGGGCACCACCATTCGCCGCATGATACCGACGGTTGCCTATCTTTAGAAGGCGTCATCATTCTCGATTAAGAATAATCGATTGTCATTCTGTTGGCGCAACGTCGACATCCATATTTTGTCCAACTTTAAAACTTCCTCTTTTCTATTAAAATTATTATGGTGTTTGTGAATCTCTATTGCTTCTCTATACATGCGTGCATGATAATGGGATGTTCGTGCTAGAACGCTTGTCTCGTTAAATTTAATTTCGTGGTTCCCATCTCGAAAAACATGCTCAGCTAAGGCCGATTTTTCGATGTGTCCTAAGCGAAAGATTCTTTTATGTTCGGCTAAGCGGGTGTTTACACTTATTTTCGTTGTTTCAATATTTACTTGTCCAGAGCTGCATGGAATTTTGTGTACCCAGGTGTTTCTAGGGGGTGTCGGGCGTCTTTTCCAGTGGATAAATATTCCTTAATCATCTTGGTGGGTCTGAAGATTGTTCCGATCCCATACTTTATTAATGAACGGTAGGAAAAATTTTCCAGTAGGTGGCCGTTGTTGCTCTTGACTCCCGGCTTCTTTTCTTCTTTGATGGAGGGCTCGATCAATTTCCTTGCTGGTATACCCATTTTTCCTGAAGGCTGACCGTAAGTGATTTAATTCATCTTGCGAGTAAGCCGGTTCGCAGATTTTGTTGGCTCTGTCCACCAAAAATTTTCATGGCACCTCTCTTTTGCCTAGGATGATGGTTTGATTCTTTGTGGAGGTATCGATCCGGGTGAGTGTTCTTTCTATATACCTTGCGGCCCAGCGTCCCATCCGCCCGTCTAATTACCGACACATCCAGGAAATTGAGTTGACCGTTGCTCTCTTTCTCCATCGTAAACTGTATCTTCGGGTTAATACTGTTCAGATGCACCAAGAAGACATCCAGCTCTTCTTTACCATGAGTCCTCACTACAAATGTGTCATCAACATAGCGGTACCATTTAGCTGGTTTTTTACTGGCAGTCTGCAGCGCTCGCTGTTCGAAGATCTCCATAAACAAATTGGCAACAGCTGGGCTGAGAGGGCTCCCCATCGCCACCCCGTCGATCTGTTCGAAAAACTCGTTGTTGTACTATAAATGCGAGAGTACCTGGAGCCTCAGTGGCAGTAACCAGAAGACCTCAGAAGATGTCTCCCGCAACGGAGACGAAATGTAAGGTGGAAATTTTATACATCGACCACGGCCTCTCAGCCCGAAAGTTTCAACTGAAGACTTGTGAGAATGTTTTAATTTCAACTTTGAAGTCGGTTAACAAACGACAAAAAAAATGTTTTTTTTTTCGTTTGCTATAAATGTAGATTAACACTTTTCGGAGTTTTTCCTTTACTTGTACTGTTAAGACTTGTTTCATGACAAATTTTATGATTCTAGGCCTACGGGAAATACCCTATATGTTTCAATGAGTGAATTTGTATCAAAACATGTGACAAAATATAGCCGTAGCTTTTGTTTACATTGACTCAGAAGCTTACATTTATTACATGGCCAAGGAATAGGTACAAATTAACAATTTTCGGATGTTTTTCTATATTTGTACTGCATAACCTTACTGCTTACCAAATTTACTGAACCTAAGCCAACAGTACCCCATAGACTGTGATGGGTGAGTTGGCGAGTGTCAAAATACGTGACATAAATCATCGTATCTTTTGATTGCATTGTCGTAGAAGCTTCACTTTTTTACATAGCCAAGCGGCCGTATACCTTAGTAGGCAAGACAAATTTCAACGTGATACATTGTCCTTAGGAAAAGGGTTTTTAACAGTCTGACAGACAAAAGGCACAGAGACGGGGAACAAAGTCCTCCAAAAAGGGTTTCGATTCTCACGATTCAACGACGGAACTCTATAGATGTAGTCAGTCCTACAATCGCATGATGCAAATGTTATTAGAAACCTACTTCGTATGGCTAGAATAAACGGGTAGAACATTATAGGCCCTTGCAGGAGAAAAAAAATAAAATAAGAAAAGAGGCAACAGTACGTTTCCGAGGAGCCACATCAGAAACATTCGAGATTGACACAGGCCTCAGACAAGAGGATGCTCTCTATTGCGCGTCTTAGAGAAAGTAATAAAAGAGTGTAGGCAACAGGAGTGGGCTGGAGTAGAGATAGACGGTAACTTCAATTGTCTCACATATGCAGATGACATAGTACTACTAAGTGCATCAGAGCACGAGTTGAAAGAAATGTACCAGAAAATGGACAATTATGCACAGACGGTAGGGCTCAAAGTGAATCGAGACAAAACAGAGTTCATGCAATTAGGAAGAAGACAAGAGCAGGAAGAATTTCTTAAGATAGATGACAAGATGTTCAAGGGAGTACACCAGTTCATATACTTGGGATCTTGGTTTAGAACGGACAACAACATAGAAGTGGACATCAAGGAAAGAATGGCAGTGGGAACGAAATGCATGCATTCCCTCAGAGAGACGCTCGGCTCTAAATCGATCTCAGTGAACACTCAAATGAAAATCTACAACCCTGTGATACGCCCAGCAGTAGTCTACGGTTCAGAAACATGGAGCATAACTAAGCGAGAAGGGGAAAAACTATTAATATTTGAAAGAAGATAATGAGGAAGATATGGGGACCAGTTTTAGGTAACGGAGAATGGAGGAGGAGGAAAACCGAGGAAATCTACCTTCTGATGCGGCAATCAACTATCCTGCAAAAGATAAAGAGCAAAAGAATACAATGGGTCGGCCATGTAGTTCGTATGCCAGGTGGAAGACAGGCGAAGATCGCATTAGCCGGGAAAACAAACACCAAACAATTGGACGACCAAGGCAACGCTGGATGGATGACCTATCGAAGGGCTGCTGCAGCCCTGGGAACTGAAGACACCTGGAGGAACCGGCCACAAAACCGGAAGGAATGGAGGCAGTTTGTGGAATCCGCGCGTGGTCTGCAGGGCCTGATTTTCTGAATATCTGTCTATCTCAGACATAGCAGCCTTGTGAAAAAAAAAAAAAAAAAAAAACACACACACACACACACACACACACACACACACACACACACAGGACAAATATATTCCTCGTAATATGAAGCGCGATGAAACAGAAAGTAAACGTACGAAATGGTAAAATTTCCACACTGGAGTGTAGTTATTATCTATTTTCCACTATTGGCTAGTTTCGGGTACCATACTGTGGTCAAGCTGTAAGTGAGGAACATGAAGACAGGCGACCAAGGTGTCCAACCAATAGCATACCGCAGCAAATTTAAAAACTGTTGACCAGTAGTCCTGCATAAAACTGGCTATTGCTTTTAAGCTGATTGTACGCCAGTTGTACGTACGACTACTTGCCACAGGTTCTATGTTTACCAGCCATATACTCTTGGCTTGTCAACTTAATGGCCTGTCCTCATGTCCGTTAAGCATAACAGCGTGACTATAACATCCGAAACTGGACAGTATTGGAAAATAGGCGTATTACTCCCCAATCTTTTGGCAACAAAATATTACGTTTCGACATAATCTCCATGCAATGCGATAGCCTTACGCCACATTACTGAGAGGGGCTGATTGCCAGCATTGTAGCACTCTACTGGTCGACGTGGGAACCAACGTCTTGCTGCATCAATAACCTCCCCACGTACTGTTTCCCACGGAGTGCAGCCTACACTGAACCAAACAGACGGAAGTTGCAAGGTGCGAACCTGGGCTGTAGGGTGGATGAGGAAGAACGCCCAAATGAAGCTGTGTGAGCTCCTCTCAGGTGCGCAGATATGTGTGACGCCTTGCCTTGTCAGGGACCGAGCGAGGTGGCGCAATGGCTGGCACACTGGACTCGCATTCGGGAGGACGACGGTTCAATCCCGCGTCCGGTCGTCCTGATTTAGGTTTTCCGTGGTTTCCCTAAATCGCTCCAGGCTAATGCCGGGATGGTTCCTTTGAAACGGCACGGCCGGCTTCCTTCCCCGTCCTTCCCTAATCCAATGAGACCGGTGACGGTTCAAAAATGGTTCAAATGGCTCTGAGCACTATGGGACTTAACATCTATGGTCATCAGTCCCCTAGAACTTAGAACTATTTAAACCTAACTAACCTAAGGACAGCACACAACACCCAGTCTTCACGAGTCAGAGAAAATCCCTGACCCCGCCGGGAATCGAACCCGGGACCCCGGGTGTGGGAAGCGAGAACGCTACCGCACGACCACGAGCTGCGGACAGACCGGTGACCTCGCTGTCTGGTCTCCTCCCCCAAACAATCCAATCCAGATCTTGTCATGGAGAAATTCGTTTACATTTTTGTGGCGACGAATACTCTGAAATTGTTTCTTTAATGAGGGTAGCACAATGCACTTCAGAGTTGATTATTGCACCATGAGGGAGGGTATCAAATAGAATAACTCCTTTTGGGTCTCAGAAGACCGTCGCCATGTTTTTACCGAGTGAGGCTGCGGAGGAGCGGTGGTGTGGCGCCACTCTATGGATACCGTGTTGTTTCCGGTTGGAAGTGAAGAACCGATGTTTCATCGTCTCTGACGATGTTCGACAGAAAATTGTCACGGTCAGACTCGTAATACGCAAGCATTTCCGCACGGGTGGTCCTTCTTTGCCCTTTATGGACTTTGGTTAGGCAGCGAGGACCTCAGTGAGGACGTGCGTTTGAATATCCCAACTAGTATATACAGGGTGAAAAGTATTTAAACTGACAAACTCTGGGAGGTTGTAGGGGACATCAAAACAAATATTTTTCCCTAATGTCATTTTTTTCTATGAGAAGTATTTCAACCGGTAGAGGAAGATTTCTCTGGCGGGAAAATTAATTAAACTAACAAATACTTTTCCATTTTTTATGACCAAGAGACAACACATTAACACAACCCAATTTCAGTTACAGTATATTTTCAAAAATGCCGCCATTGACAAGTAAACAAAGGTTACATCGTCGGACCATGTTCTGTCTGACAGGGGCAAAATCCCCAGGAGTATCCTGAATTGTTCCTGCTGCTGCAACTATCGGGGTAACCAGATCCTCTTCTTATGCGACAGGAGTTGCGTAAACAAGGTTGTGTATCTCTCCTCATACAAAAAAGTCCAGAGCGGACATATCTGGGGGTCGAGGAGGCCATGGTACGGGACCACCTCCGCCAGTCCACGTTTCTGGGAACCGTCGGTCCAGGAATCGACGCACACGACGACTGAAATGTGCCGGCGCCCCGTCATGTTGGAACCACAACGTTGTCTTGTAGGGAGCGGGACGTCTTCCAGCAATTCTGGCAATGCTGTGGAGAGAGAATTGGAATAGTGCCTGCCATTTAATGGCCTAGGTAGCAGATACGGCCCAATTAAACAGTCCCCAGCAACACCGACCCACAAATTAACGGAGAACCGCACTTGATGAGCGCCAGTAACTTTGGCATGTGGGTTATCCTCACTCCAAACATGCGAATTGTGTATGTTGATGACTCCATCACGCCCGAACGTTGCGTCATCGGTAAACAACACACAGGATGGATATGTAGGATGCATTTAACACTGTTCCATGTACCACTGCTAAATGACCCGGTCTCACGCAGACGTTGGTACACAGAAGCAAAGGTCGTATGATGCGGGATACGGCGATTAGGATATTGTTGTTGATGAACCCGCTGTGCAGCTCGTCAGTTGTGGTGCGCTACGTAGTAGCTCCAGGTGTACCGTTCCATTAGTAAACAGAGACAATGCACTACTACACTGGTGGACAGCAGTTGCCTACAACTGAAGAGCGTAATACGCCATCTGACAACTGAAGATCGTAATATGGCCTCTAACAACCGAAGAGCGTAATACGGCCTCCACCGTTTTAAATAACCCTCATAGGAAAAAAATGACATTAGGGAAAAATGCTTGTTTTGATGTCCGCTACAACCTGCCAGAGTTTGTCGGTTTAAATGCTTTTCACACTGTAGAGACGCCCAGTCGTGCAGCGGGGTGTTTGTTTGCGATCCGTCGACCACCTCGAATGAGAGTGTCCGCACGTTCCAACGCCTGGGATCACAGCTGTGTGCGGCCAACAGGCACGCGACAGATCAGATAGGTTTGTGCGACCTGGTTGCTATGATGACAGACGCCTTGCCCAACGACTCATCGTGCTTTTGGTTGCTGCAGGTGTTCCTCGACATTCTGCAAGCACCTACGAGTGTCAACTATTGTCCTTTTTTGCGCCAGAAGAAACTCAATGACAGCTCTCTGCATGGAACGTAGCACCGTTATAGACGCCATTGTGGAGGCTACTAATTGGGCCACCACTTTTCGGAACTTCATGAGACTATAGGGGCTGAAGCGGGAATTTTTTACTATGCCGACTATGTCGAACGTAGCTTTGGACGAAACGTCAGGGATAGAATATTTCCATGGACCACGGCCATACAGGGTGTGGTAGATAAGTAATGAGACTGGCCGCCGCGCGGCGCCCCAGTCGCTCGCAGGGCGGTCTCCACCTGTACGTCACGTGGTGGGCGACAATAGAACCGGTTCGCAGTCGCGTCGGAGCTCTGGTGCAGTGAGGGTCGAGCTTCGCGTATTACGTTGTTTGTGTGCCCGTGACACTTGTGAAAACGCTGAAGATGGATCGCTCGATAGAACAGCGGTATGCAATCAAATTTTGCTTTCGCTTGGGCAAAACTGCTTCGGAAACTTTTGCTATGATTACGGAGGCCTACAAAGAAGACTCCCTATCAAGAGCTCAAGTGTTCCGGTGGTTTATTAATGAATTTAAAAACGGGAGGGAATCCGTTGAAGACATGGAACGATCTGGACGCCCTTCAACGAGTCGTGTGGATGAAACGGTGGCGAAAGTGAAAGAACTCCTGGACTCCGACCGTCGTTTAAGTCTCAAAATGATCGCCGATGAGGTCTCCGTGAATAAATTTACGATTCACCAAATTGTTACGCAAGATTTGATGATGAGGAAAGTTCGCGCAAAATTGGTTCCCCGAGTGCTCACCGCCGAACAAAAGCAACAACGAGTGGACGTTTGCCGTGAGATGTTGAATGATTTGGAAAATAATCCACACTTTTTAGACAACGTAGTAACAGGCGACGAATCGTGGAGATTCCAGTACGACCCGGAGACGAAAGCCCAGAGCTCGGAGTGGCACACACCGGCATCCCCGCGGCCGAAGAAAGCAAGTATGTCAAAGTCCCGCATCAAGACAATGCTGATTGTGTTTTTCGACAAGCGGGGGTTAATTCACAAAGAGTTTGTCCCTCAGGGGAAGACTGTCAATGCCGAATTCTACAAAGAAGTCCTTCAGCGATTGCACAGAGCCGTCAAACGGAAGCGACAGGACCTTGCTCAACGCTGGCGTCTCCACCACGACAACGCTCCGGCGCACACAGCGTTCCTACTTGACCCGAATTGGAGTTGAAGTTTTGCCACAGCCACCATACAGCACTGACTTGAGTCCTCCCGATTTCTTCCTATTTCCGAAGGTCAAAAGATGCCTGAAGGGTCATCGTTTCGACGATATTCCGAACATCCAACGTGCTGTCACGAAGGCACTAACTGGGGTAACTCAAACGGACTACAGTGGGGCCTATGAAGCTTGGAAAACGCGCTGGCAACGTTGTGTCGACGCCCAAGGCGAGTACTTTGAAGAATATTAACGTTTTGTACAAATTGGATCAATAAATTTGTTTTTCTAGACAGTCTCATTACTTGTCTACCACACCCTGTACATCCCGGAAGAATTCTCGGCGGATGTCAATCTGACTGCGCCGCGGTAACTCCAGCCTGTTTGTTGGGCTTTGAATCTATGTGCAGGCCACCGCTTTGGAAACGTAACGGAGGAGTGCAGGTGCGTGTATCGGTAGGCCTGCCAGAGAAAATGGCCTGCCGCGGCGGTCGCCCTTGGATCGCCCTGGATTAGCGGCGCCACAGACACCGCCACTGGGACGCCACGCCAGCTGTGTGCGATGCCGCCGCCGCCGCCGCCGCCGCCGCCGCCGCCGCTGCTGTAGCAATTAGAAGCAATTGTGCGCGATGCCGTCATCCGGTGACACACGCGCCGCTGCGCGCCCGGCCTGGAGATTTGTCATTTGCGAAAGTCGCGGCCGAGGCACGGGGGCGTGAGAACGAGCCGGCGGTCAGATTCTCTCGCCCGGAAAGACGCGCCTCCTCAATTGGATAAACGAGCTGAGCTGGGCCACGCCGGCGCAGGCGCGGTTTTAATTCCTCGCCGGCGGTCATTACACGCTTTTGCTTCATCACTCGGCTCCTTCTCGCTTCTTTTCTCTCCGCCACCGCCTCCTCCGCCGAGCGGGATTGTCCTTGCGCATCACTAGCGCCGCGTAGCGGCAATCTCTGTCCCTGGCGGTGGCGCGGGGGACGCCTGCCCCAGAAAAACTCTCGACGATCACGCAACTACTTACGGTTTCTCTATTACCACCGATGACTGTAAACATCTTCACCTGTGCCTGTTTGTCGACATGGAATTGACGTCGACAACACGTGTTGAACTCGGAAAATCGCTAGACTAAGTGCTGCTGACATGAGAGGGGTCTATTTTATCTTCTCTGCCTTCATTTATACACGTAACTTGCTTAGACCAAAATATGTTTATTATTCCTTACAACGTGCTTCGGGCATATCCATCATCAGATCAAAATAAAACACTGAAACATGTGAGTGTACCTTTTTTTGTGTTTTGGACGCCTGGAATCGCGGTCGTACGGTTTGGTTACAAGGGAACCTCCCCATCGCACCCCCCTCAGATTTAGTTATAAGTTGACACAGTGGATAGACCTTGAAAAACTGAACACAGATCAATCGAGAAAACAGGAAGTTGTGTGGAACTATGAAAAAATAAGCAAAATATACAAACTGAGTAGTCCATGAGCAAGATATGCAACATCAAGGACAATGTTAGCATACGAGCGCAGTGGTCCCGTGGTTAGAGTGAGCAACTGCGGAAGTTGAGGTCCTTGGTTCACGTCCTCCCTCAAGTGAAAATTTTACTTTCTTTGTTTTCGCAAAGTTACGATCTGTCCGTTCATTCATTGACTTCTCTGTTCACTGTAATAAGTTTAGCGTCTGTGTTTTGCGACCGCACAGCAAAACCGTGCGATTAGTAGACGAAAGGACGTGCCTCTCCAATAGGAACCGAAAACATTTGATCGC
Organism: Schistocerca serialis cubense; assembly: GCF_023864345.2. Taxonomy (NCBI): domain Eukaryota; kingdom Metazoa; phylum Arthropoda; class Insecta; order Orthoptera; family Acrididae; genus Schistocerca; species Schistocerca serialis. The sequence goes on along the minus strand of NC_064643.1, from coordinate 168,160,210 downwards.
AAGGTCAACCGATTCCTCCACAGGAAAACACGTCTGATATATTCTTTACGACACTGCTCACGGCATGTGCGTCACATGACAGGAATATGTTGTCGACCCACCTAACTTGCACACTTGGCGAATGGGTAAAAAGGTTCTTCTACCTTGCCCGATTTACGTTTTCTTGTGGATGTGATAATCACTCCCAAAAAAGTGTTGAAAACATAAGAGATTGTCACATAAACTGCAACAAATGAATGCAAAAGTTTCACAATCGCACAGTTTTCCCTGTGCTCTGTCAAAACATATGTTTTTTACGTTTTCAGATGTTTTCATGCGTAGACCGTCAAATCATGTATATGTCCAAGCAAATTTGAACATGTCCTGGAATTTTGGAGAGCGAAGTTGATTATGTGTGAGTGCCTGAACTTTGATAATTATCTGAAAATAAAAAATTAAACTTTTCACTCGAGAGAAGATTTGAACCAAGGACATGTCGTTCCGCAGCTGCTCACGCTAACCACGGGACCACGGCGCTCATAAACTGATACTCTCCTTGATGTTGCCTACCTTGCCCATGGACTACTCAGTTTGTATATTTTGCTTATTTTTTTCATAGTTCCACACAACTTCTTCCTGTTTTCTCGATTGATCTTGGTTTAGTTTTTCAAGGCCTATCCCTGTGCCAACTTATAACTAAATCTGAGGGGGGTGCGATGGGGAGGTTCCCTTGTTAGACATGCGCGCGCTGCCTGGACAGAGAAGCTGCGCTGCACAGAGACGAGTCAGAGGATATCTTTGCCCTGCGAAGATGAGCACCAGATTTACCTGTTGAACGCGAGCAGCGGTGAGACAGACAGTTGAGCTTTGGTGTTAGATGTGAACACTCGAGATTTCGTTTAGATGGAACGAACGCGAACAGTAGAGATTTTTGGTAATTATATTATGGATTAATGGAGTATTTATTGCAGAGAGAAAAAGAAATGGTTTGATTGCACTCTTTGTGAAGAATGGATTACAGGTAATGATTAAGTCCGTTTTAGTTGCGGCAGCAGTTTAGTAACGCACCATTCTTGGATCGTCAGGCTTCCAGTTTTTTTTTTTGTTTTTTTTTGTTAGGATTTATCGATTATTGTGAGAGAAATGGATTTAAGAATAAGATTTTGGACTTTTGTTTAAGGAAAGGATACAGATGTGAATTTTTGTAATCCTTGGATTATAGCTACGTGATTTCAGAGAAAGGTTAATTATTATTGAAGTTTCCTAAAGCGTTATTAAGTCAAATGATATGAGGTTGTTACTGGGTCCATTTAACACAGGCCGGCCGGAGTGGCCGTGCGGCTCTAGGCGCTACTGTCTGGAGCCGAGCGGCCGCTACGGTCGCAGGTTCGAATCCTGCCTCGGGCATGGATGTACATGATGTCCTTAGGTTAGTTAGGTTTAATTAGTTCTAAGTTCTAGGCGACTGATGACCTCAGAAGTTAAGTCGCATAGTGCTCAGAGCCATTTGAACCATTTAACACAGAGTCATTGTCCACATCACTAGAGTCAATTACTTTTCAATTTATTTGTGACATTATCAAAAATTATGAACCGAGAATGATAGCAATGTTTTTAGCTACGAGAGCAGTTTGCACGGCGATATCCAGTGCGACCCAGGTAAGCCAAATATCACAGTACGTACAGTACAGCTGATGTTGCGCTGTTACAAAGCAACGTTATGTTGCTGGTTGTGGTTGGAGATCCTACTCAGGCTCTCATGCTATCTCGCAGGTAAGTCACTTTGTTTGGCCTCTGCACTGCAACGAACTGAGTTATAAACATATTGCTGATACGCAAACACATTAACACGCGTTAACTCTAAAGCGTCGCCACCTCATTTTGTCTGGACGTAATACACTGATTGACAATTGGCTGGGAATCAGAGACATCGTTGGACAGGAATAATCAAAGAGAATGACGGACGACCTGAAACACACTGCATGCGTAACACAGGTGGAGTGGTGTATTTATAATGAAAAATGGTGCAGATTTCACCACATGGAAAACCAGGATAGCCGAAAGAAATAACATTCATTTTTGCAACACCCGACAGACCCCGCCGCAGAATGCCGACAACATCTAAAAAAGTCGTCAGTGGAAAGAACGCCAACCACACACACAACTTGACGAACGAAACTTCCTGGCAGATTAAAACTGTGTGTCGGAGAGAGACTCGAACTCGGGACCTTTGCCTTCCGCGGGCAAGTGCTCTACCAACTGAGCTACCCAAGCACGACTCACGCCCTGTCCTCACAGCTTTACTTCTGCCAGTACCTCGTCTCCTACCTTCCAAACTTTACAGAAGCACTCCTGCGAACCTTGCAGAACCAGCACTCCTGAAAGAAAGGATATTGCGGAGACATGGCTTAGCTACAGCCTGGGGGATGTTCCTAGAATGAAATTTTCACTATGTTCTTAAGCATAGTTAGCAAATGAAAGATTCTGATAGAGAACAAACAATCTATTTACCTTAATAATATTCAAACGTCATATATATATATATATATATATATATCAGAAAGAGTAAATTTGTAGTACTGGATATCATGAACTGATTATATATATATATATATATATATATATATATATATATATATATCAGTTCATGATATCCAGTACTACAAATTTACTCTTTCTGATTGACACACATCGAAATCGTCCGCTCTCAAAATTCTGCCATCTCTCTCCCCGCATCCACCACTGCTGGCAGCTCACCTCCAACTGCCCAACGCTACGCGCTGTTCACATCCAACTGCCCAACACTAAACAGGCGAAAATTCCAACAATGCCAACCAGCCACAGACTGCACACAGCACAGTCAGTGATTTTCATACAGAGCGCTACGTGACGTTACCAACATAAAAACCTAAACAGCCTACTTACGCCTCGTACTTAGACATCGATGGTGTACATGTATGGAGTTAGGTTGACGGCCACCACCATGTCTGCTGGGTGGTTCTTTTTGTCAGTTAATAAGGTATTCATTTTGGAAAGTGCTTCATTTTTTTTATTAACTCCTGCAGGTCTGATTCTGTTATAATAATTATGTGACCTTTGCATAGCGCATACTGTTCCAAAACACGTAGCGCCATAGCCATCTGAAGCCTACGACTGCAACGAGAGATAGAAAGCCCAAGACACTGAAGACAGGAAAGCCGCCAGACTCCACTGCATCTTTGTACGAGGGAATGGACACACTTGCCCATCGGATGTGGTGAGGCTGTAGGCTTTCGCGGTCGATGACCATTTCGATAAAAGTTGTCTTGGTTTCTGATTGCATCATATGTGACAAAACTACCGATATTTCGGTTGCTGTATGTCGACCCTTTGCTCAGGATACCTCACTGGAATCTTCTGATTTTTTCTTGTAGTTTGTGTAATTAGTGTAGCTATTGTTTATTGCTAGCGCATAATTATAGAGAGAATTACCTTTGTAGTTGTAGTTTTTCACTGTTGTACAGTAAAACAGTAGTGGCATGCATGTAGATTTGCACAAGTATTTCGCAGCTGCGCTTGCAATTAACGAAATATTATTTTCAGTGCTATGTTAATGTGTTTTCTTATTTTGCTCTTCAAATTGTGCTTTTCTGTGTTATCGTGTGAAATGTTGTGGCAATAATGGCATGTGAAAAACGTAACACTAGGCACCAAAATAAACTGATAAATAATTGTGACGACGAGCGTAGCTTACCAGCACCACTGTGTAATGAATTAACAGACATTCAAAGTAGTAATTTGGTAACTGTGCATAGGGAAGTGGAGCGGACGGCAAATAATGGTGTAGGCAGTGAAACAATTTGTGAACAGGGAAGCATTATCTACCGATCAGTCGGCAACAGCTCGCCTCAGGATTCCGAAATGACAGGACACAATCTTGCAAATACTGTAGATTCAGGTTTTGCGTCCTCACCATTTTCTCAAATACGTCAAGACACATTTTCTGCTTTTCAAAATGCGAATATCGCCGGTTCAAATGCACTGCCGAATAGCACTGAGCATGGGCGTACCCAGCGAGGGGCAAGGGGGGGGGGCAGATGCCCCCCCCCCCTTCCCTAGAAGATATTCGGAGTTTTTCACTAGTTTACTGTTTTATTTAATAAGAAATGCTGTATGTTGTCTCGAGTCCTTGTTTCCTGACACTAGTATGACCTACGACCCCCCCCCCCCCCGCCCCCCCAGTTCAGATCCTTGGTACGCCCTTGGCACTGATGAACATGTTTCAGACACCAGTGCATTATTATTACAATTAATGCAACAAATGGGGTAAAGGCTTCAAAAGTTAGACACAACGCTTGAACAAAATCAGAAACAAATGTGACAAAAGCTTCAAAAGTTAGACACAATGGAACAAAATCTTCAAAAGTTCTTGAACAAACACGTGAAGGTTTAACTGCAGAGTTACTTAAAATCGAATCGAAATGTCAAAAAGAGTGTAATGACGTAAAAACACAAATTTGTGAGCATTTCCGACCTATTTTTCCGCGTCATGAAAATGCATTACAGAATCACGAAGCAGCCATAAAAGAACTGCAAACTATTGTTCATGAAAATCACGACACCTTGCAAGCTAAAACTGACTCAATTGCATCTACCGATTCGGTTAGGCAACTTGCAAAAACTCAAGGAAACTTAAAGGACATAGTAGATACGTTTTCAACACAAATGGACACTCTGAAACTTGTTTCAGAAAAACACACTGAGGAAATCAGTTCATTATCGGAGAAAGTAGCCGAACTTTCGAATCAGTTCACTAAGTTATCTACAAAGGTTGATGAAGATCTGAATGACAAGACCAGCAGCCTTCACTGACACAGAAGAGTATGAACAAATTAGAAAATTCAACCAAAATCAGAATCAAATCAATACTTAGCACAAAAGTGAAATCCGGGAAGTACAAGATCAGTTGACACAGGTAATACAAGAAATATATATTTCAGAGGACACTCGCGCTCCAATAGGGGAAGAGGGACATAGAAATACGGAACAGCCACAAAATAATAACACAGGGCACTTCGGAAATTATGAAAGAAATTGGCAAGGTACACCGAATTTTGAGATGGAACCGCCGAAACGATGTAACAATGACCGACATGCGACTCGCCGACATGATGATTTTGACTATAAGCTGTTTATTACTACATGTAAATTCAAAACATTTAAGAACTCCGGCAACGACATTCATCCACAAGCGTGGCTTCATCACTTCTCTCATTGTTTTCCTCCCAACTGGTCACTGGAGCACAGATTAGAATTTATGTGTGGCTACTTAGAAAATGAACCAGCTGTAAGAATGCGATCGGTCATTCACGATTGTCACAGTGAATGAGAATTTTATCATGCCTTCCTCTCAACATATCGGTCTCAAGCTACACAAGACCGAGTAAAACATAGCATCATAATGATGAAACATTTCCAACAATCTGAATTTTCCAGTCTTGTCAAATATTTTGAAGACATGTTGCACAAGAATCAGTACCTGTCAAACCCATACAGCCCCTCAGAACTTATTGGCATTTGCTTAATCAAATTGCCTGCTCATTTACGACATATTATTTTGGCAGGACGTTGCAAAGACGACATTGAAGCTTTTCAGGGACTGTTACAATAATTGGAAATTGACACTGACTATTACGGGACGCGAAAACAGGAACACAACAATTACAGGTCACATCCGTCTCAATTCCGCGATGAAAGAAATAATAACTGGACACGACAAGGCTATTCTTACAACGCAAATCGTGACCAAACAGACACCACCCGTATGGCAACCGTAGGCAGGGTAACAATAAGTACAGGGAAAGATCACCTCTCCGCGGTAATGACTATGACAGAGACAATCAGAGAAACAGACAATATGGGAACCAAAATAATTATTATCAAGCGAGAATAACTTGAGACGCAACGGTCCACCGCGCAGTTACGACTCATGGAGAAATTCTCCACCACGTGACCGAAAAAAAAAAAAAAATTACAGGAACTACCGACATAACGACAGACGATATAATCATAACGACAGACCTGAATTCCATCAGAACTGGCGGGATTCAAACAGAGCAGGGCACTCTCGGCAAGGTGAATTTGTAGAAGTTAGGTCTCCTAATCCAATAACGACGTGCGCCAACAAAGAGACAATGACTCCTACCGCAGGCAGCCACGTGCGCCGGCTGGCTCAGAGAAAAATAACATAGACGCTAACCTTGAGAAAAATTACAGTGTTTTTTACCGACGTATACCAAATGATAATTCCGTTGAAGTTAAAACTCTGCGTACTAGGAAGAGTGAAGGATTACACCACTCTTCACATGTAAAACCGTTTATTCAGAGATAATCTGCTTTTTAACTTAGTCTTTGCTATAAAATTTTTCACTTCACGTTGCTATTACGCTTTGTCACACTTAGAAACTGTTAACATGCAACAATGTTTTGAAGTTAACTATCCAGTCTAGAACCTAGGGAACATATTCAGACAGTAATTACGAATGCATTGTTATAGTGAACCGACGACACAGTGTTATTGTGTGTGTACATTCTTGCTTATTAGTTGCACGATTACGTAACGTCTATAAGGCTCACACACTTAGAACATATACCGATACTGCTAACGACACTTTAATGCAACATTTTGGTTTACTTGAATATACATTCTGGATTTAAAGTACTTTCTGAGAGATACCAGATGACACATTGGTTAGTTTATTTGACAGCTACACGATTATATCACGATGCTACTAATGAGTGACACAATTTATATTATTGCTTTTGCGCTGTATCTGTTTTGTGTCTGCACAGTTTTTCTGAATTCTTCTGGAAAGTAAAACATGCTATAGTAGTAACTTTTGTGGTATAGCTACAATAAGACAGCCTTTTCTGTAGCACAACAGTACAGTACAGTACTTCCTTGATCATGGCAATAAACGTAATATCTGCGATATCTATGCGCATAGCATTTCACTTTTGTTTATTACGAGGTAAGTACATTGACTTCTACAGAACTTTGCTTATGGACGACGATGATTACGACACTTGACTTATTTCTTACCCTTAGGTAACGACAGAGATTATCTTACAACAAGACGCACAGTTTAGCGCTACAGTACACGTGTTTGAGTGATTAATTTTGTACTTAAAAGATTTATTTTTAAAAATTTTTAAATTACAAAGATACGAAGGTTTTCCATGATACATTTCATTCCATTGCTGTAGTCTGTAACACCTGAGGGTATAATTACATTAATCCTCAGGGGGTACACGCCTACCTTGTGTACTAAGTGTGTGGCAACATGTGCTAGGAACCCTAGCTAATATGGTTTTTGCTCATATTGCTTTGAGGACTACGAGGAGGTAATTCACACAGTGAAGCACTGGCTCCGCCACCAGGACAAGGATTGGTACCGACAGGGCACACACGCTCTTGTTTCGCGCTGGAGGAAGGCCGTAGAACGGGACGAAGATAACGTGGAAAAATAGGGCGTGTAGATAAAACATTCTTTCGAGTGTGATTCTCATGTTAGATAATGAATTGTTGAAGAAAAAATGCTGTGCATTCCTTTCTGGACAACCCTGGTAATTCTTTGTGAAAATTGAATTGTCACCAGATTGCCTTATTTTTGTTCATGTTAAAAACTGTTACCACTCCCGGTAGGGAATTTACAAGGTCATTTTTTCGCCGTGTACAAAGTCTAGGGACTGATCGATGAGAGCATACGAAACAAAAAAGGTCTAATGAACTTCTGTCCGGAAATTCATGGTTTCCATGCTAGATACCAGTTATTTCATCACACTTCGTCACAGAGACTGCAGTCTAATACGCGCTGTACCAAGCAGCCGCTTTTACAGTATGTGTTAAAAATGGTTTCCATGTCCCTCAAAGCATGCATGTACGCGCCGTAGCACGTTCTGTCTCACACGGTTACACCAGCCAGGCTCCGTCCGAACAGTGTCAAAGGCAGCATGAATACGCTGCTCCAGTGTCTTCACATCTGGGATGGGCTCTGCACACACGATACTTCTGAGGTGGCCACATAAACAGAAATCGCACGGGTAGAGAACCGGCGAACGAGCAGGCCTTGCAACTGGACCACCTCGTCCGATCCATCGGACAGGGAAGACAACTGAGAGGCATCCGGACGTTAACGGCGAAATGGGCTGGAGAGCCATCATGTAACAGCGACATAACCCTTCGAATCATCAATGGCACTTCTTCCAGCAGGGGAGGCAAAGTCATCCGCAAGAAACACAGATAGTTCCGGCCTGTTAGGCGACGTGGAAAGAAGACTGGTCCCAAAATAGGGTTGCTAATTACCCTGTCCCACACATTTCGTCTGTACCGATGCTGATGATTCGCTGTCACCGTACCAAGGGGGTTGTGCATACTATGCCACAGACGACTGTTACGAAAGCTGAAGATACCACTCTGCGTAGAGGTGGCCTCATTTGTCAATACGTCGGATGGCACAAATCTCGGAATCGTGGTTATGTTGTGAAGAAACCAGTGACGAAACTGCTCCGGATGTACAAAGTCCATCACTAGTAAACTCTGCACACGCTGTAAGTGATAAGGGTAGTAACAGTTGTCATGGAGAATCTTCCGCACGTTCGTCTGGCTTATGCTGTACTGGCGGGCCAACTGCCTGGTACTGACACGTCGGTCGCCTTCCACAGTATTAATCACATTTTCCTAAAGTCTGGTGTCCGAACATTTAGCGTACGTCGTTCACGATTTTTTGCTTCCTGGAACGACCCTGTCTGAGACAGACGCTGAAAGACCGTTGCAAACATCGAATGCTGTGGTTGTTGTCGGCGGGGATAGCTCTCCTAGTACCACCTTGCTGCCCGTCGGCCGTTGCCATTTGCTTTCCCGTAAGTAAACAAGATGTCGGCAAGCTCTCGATTGGAATACGGAACCATTGACTACAACACTGTATCATATCCGCTACAAGTTGAGTAAGTTGGGCCGGTATTATACTATCAAATTTCTTTGTCAAAGATTTGATCATAGATGTGATCAAATATTCGTCAAATATATTTGACAAAGATGTTTTACGTGGACCAAAAAGTGGTATTACACTGTCATCACATTTTTCGTCGAAGTTCGAGATGGCTGACAACAACAACTTGTCATTAACCGCAGCAGTTGCATGTACCACAATTGCACTGTGTGCACATGCGGAAGAGAAGTGGGGAAAAAAAAGGAAACACACCTGGGTGAAGCTGTGGGTTTTACAACGACACGATAAAAGCATTCAACAAAACTTGTTACGGGCGCTTATAGTGGCAGACGTCAAGTCGTACATCAATTACTTAAGAATGGATGAGCATACATTTCTGTATGTGCTCAGTGAAGTGTATCCTCATATCACAAAGCACAATACTCACTTAAGAACTGCTATATCTGCAGAAGACAGGCCCACTGTAACACTCCGATTCCTTGCTACGGGAGAGAGGTTAGGTTACGTTAGGTTAGTTCAGGTGAGGTGAGGTCTTCAATCTTCTTAATTTTTGTATTCAGGGTGCATCACGTTGTAAAGCGCCTCATCAGCTTCATACATCTCTTAATTTTGTAGTTGTCCGTACACACAAATTGTATTTACTGGCAATGTTTATAAAAACACTACAGATGACAGAATGCTGCAGCGATGCTAGCGCTTCACGTGGTAACATCTCACATTGCAGTGAACAGAAGACAAGCGACTTCTTTGATCAAATCTACAGTGAGGCCCTAAATTTGATCAAATATTTGACGACATTTGACAAAGTTCCCTATTACACCCTCAATTTTCTTTGACAAAGATATTTGTCAAAGATAGTGGACAAAGAAATTTGATAGCGTAATACCGGCTTTAGAGAAGTAAATCGGACATAACAGTAACAATTACTATGACAGGAGAGGGCACTAGGGTTTCACGTGTGAGGAACAGAACCACCCCGCAGGAGGAAACCATGCATATTGTAGCTGCATGGTACAGCGCGTATTAGACGGCAGTATCTGTAACAAACTATGACTGAACAACTCGTCTCTAGCATGGAAACCATACAATTCCGGACACAAGTCCATTAGACCTTATCGATCAATTCCTAGAGTTTGTACACGATGGCAAAATCACCCTGTGTAGGTGTGAACAGCGCCCGCTGTTAAGGTTGGCACGCTAAATTTTACCCTGGCAGGTCAGCACTAAACCTCTGGAGAAAAAATGGACCTAAACTAGGTTTTTATTTCATTTATTCTACGGATGCTGTTTAATTTCCTTTGTTCCCCTATTCTATTAGTGATTGTCATTGGATGATTTTGTGCTTGTTTGAAAATTAACGTAGAAAGGAGGCAGAGAAAGGAAAAGGGAAGGGACTATAACAGGCAAGGAACAGAGTTTCGGCCCCCTCCCCCCCCCCCCACCGACCCTTCCCAAATACTTTCTCAAACGGAGTAACGGAGCAACGTGGTTTAGGACGGACCAGAGAAGGGAACGAGCTGTGGGAAGGATAAAAAAGCGAAGAGAGAAGGACAAGAAAATCGAAGTCTGGAGCACTCCGCCAAGTCGCTTTCCAACACCTGCTTGCTTATATGACGTTATTTTGTTTGGGGTATTAGGTTACTGTTTTCTTTGGGCTGTGGTTTAGTTTTTCTTCTTGTCTTCCAAGGGTATCAAAGCTCCCGTACCGATCTCATCCCACACGTTGCCTCCTATCTTATGCTACTTCCAGGCAATTATTTACGCCTATCCGTTGCATGATATTTTAATTTCATTTACCCACGCGCTCTTGAGTCTCCCACTCGGTCTCTTACCAAATGAATTCTCCATAAGTATTCTTGACACCGCTGGATCCTCTTTCATGTTCATCACATGGCCTACCCTTTGAAGCCTTCTGCAGTTTATTATGCTGAGTATTGTTGCTTGTTGTGGTAGCATGTGGATTTCTGTGTTCTGCGTTCTATTACATCTTTGCGATTCATTATCATAGTATGGATCAAAGCTTTTCCTATAAAAGGCAGCGAAAGGCTACTTACAACTTGTACATAAACCAGACGGCAGTTGTAAGAGTCGAGAGGCACGAAAGGGAAGCAGTTGTTGAGAAGGGAGTGAGACAGGGTAGTAGCCTACCCCAGATGTTATTCAGTCTGCTCACTGAGCAAACAGTAAAGGTAACCAAAGAAAAATTTTGGAGAAGAAATAAATACTTTGGGGTTTGCCGACGACATTGTTATTCCGTCAGAGGCAGCAAAGGAGTTGGAAGAGCAGCTGAATCGATTTGACACACTCTTAAGAGGAGGATATAACAACAACATCAACAAATTATTATGCAACTGCATTGAACGCTGCCAAGATGTCTTACAGAAGACACTCTCGCCGTCGTCGTGCAAGACAGACTATATATAAAACAATTGAAGACGTGGAAATGACCACATCTGCCGCCGAGAAGAAAAAGAATACGATCAAATCTGTCGCTGCACACGCTCTACTGGACGGACCTGCAGTGTTTTGTGGTTGTAGACTGAACTTCAGCATTGACATCAATGATTCGTTTACCCACGGTAACGGATGGTTAACAGTCGCTGTTGTACGTGGTGGTACAGGCGTACCCAATGTATCCGGACTGGAAAGCTTCGTTGATCGTGACATCATAGCCTATCGAACATATCATGTCACCGAAAATGCAAATAAAGACTTTGGCAAATCAACATATATGTCACCCTCACCCTTTTCCTTGTATACACGTAGTAGACGTAAGATATCAGTTAATGAAACTGTTTTTATATGGGTTAAAGGTAAAGGTACCTGTGAATATGTTAAATTTGTTGGAGATTGTACATTGTATTTTCATAAATAAACGAAACGAGACTCTGAAAGTAGTAGATAATTTTTGCTATTTTAACAGCAAAATAATTGATGCTGACGGAAGTAGAGACAATGTAAAATGTAGGCTGCAAATGGCTAGGAAAGCGTTTCTGAACAAGGACGTTTGATATAGAATATTGTCTTAAGTCTTAGGAACCCTTTTAAAAAGTATTTGTATGGAGTGTAGCCATGTATGGAAGTGACACAAGGACGATTAACATTTAAACGAGAGGAGGATAGAAGCTTTTGAAATGTGGAGCTACAGAATAATGCTGAAGATTAGAGGGGTACATCACGTGACTAACGACAGATAACTGAATAAAATTGGGGAAAAAAGAATTTTTGGCACAACCTGACTAGAAGAAGAGATCAGTTGATAGGACACATTCGGAGACATCAATGGAAACATTTAGTATTAGACGGAAATGCGGGAGGTAAAAATGGTAGAAGAGGACCAACAGATGAATACACTAAGCAGATTCAGAAGATTTCTTGTACAATACGACCTCCAGTTTGCTACAAGATTTAACATGACCTGGTTTCGACTCTGAACATGAACGTCTTCATCAGAAAAAACCAAAAACAACTAATTATGAAAGTCTACCAAATCATTAATACAGAGAAAAATCCAAGAAGTGATGGTTATTACACTGAACAAATTAATGAAGTGACTATACTCATATGTAGTGACAGCTGGAAATACATTTACGAACAAAATGCTCTTGTCATGTAAAGCAACTTCTTACAACTATATTTAAAACCATACAAAAATTACAGGTATTGTGACAGTCGTAACAATGGTACTTGTCAATAAAAATTATAGGCACATGATGTAGCACGCTGTACGTTAGGTGGTGATAGAAGTTCGGATTTCCGATTTTACTAAATATTTGTCATGCAACATCTAGTTTGCCGTCTTGATAAAATAGTGTAAAGGTTTCACTGTCGTGCATTTATTACAAGAGGAGTAATAACTGTTTTACTAAAAGCAATAATTTTGCTTACTCTTACCCCTGCTGTGGGGTAAGAGGACGTAGGTTCGGGCAAAAATACGCATTACATACTTTTACTCCCAACTGAAGAAAATAGAAAGTATTAAAAGTAAATAACCGGAAAAAATTAGGAACCTTTTATTTTTCGGCGAATTCGAAAAGTAAATATAGTTATGATTTGAGAGTATCAAGAGAAATGCAGCGCCGCACTACTATTTGCTCTCCCTCCTCCAAAATTTTTTTGTGAATCGACTAAGGTGCTCCTTACCTTTGCCGGTTTGAAGATATTTTGTTAACGCAGCCTCTGAAAATCCAATAGCATTGAACGCTTGCCATATTGAGCTCCCATTTTCAGTGACGCCAAGAGCTTGATGGTAGTGCGGCTCTCTTACTGGCTACCGAGTTGATGTTCTCGATCGGCTTCCAGAAAATAAATTCCACTGTGTAAGACTTTATTATATCCGAAGTGTATTTAAGAGGTAGACAAGTTTGAAAAAACCGCTACCCAATGGAAGAAAACTAAGGGAAAGAAATATTAATTTACGTTCTCTAAGGTGAATAATGAGAGGTATCGAAGGTAAATAAACAACAAAAAATGATTATATACACTAATAGCAATTACCGAAGTCAAAGTCCGATAACTGTCTTTTGATAGCCGGCCGGAGTGGCCGAGTGGTTCTAGGCGCTTCAGTCTGGAACCGCGCGCCCGCTACGGGCGCAGGTTCGAATCGTGCCTCGGGCATAGATGTGTGTGATGTCCTTAGGTTAGTTAGGTTTAAGTAGTTCTAAGTTCTAGGGGACTGATGACCTCAGATGGTAAATCCCATAGTGCTCAGAGACATTTGTCCCATTTGTCTTTTGATGGGATAAATGTAAGCCCTGCGAACTTCTACCCCAATAGACTTGCGTATTTTTATTCCTTTTCACTGTCTTTTTCCGGTGGTCTACAGTTAGCACACACAGAACTAAAGACGTAGTGATCGACGAGGATATTGGAAGCTTATATCTGCTAGTTCCGGTACCGAAATAATACAATTTTTTAAAGTGTATTTAGGTTCACCTAAGCAAAACTTTACAAATTTTACACGGAAAACGTACGAAAGTGACTTACCGAATTTTCTCCAGCTGTAAACGCCCAACTACGAAGAGCTTCCGTAATAGAACTGAGGAGCTGGCGACGTGTGCGCTACCTGGTGAGAGAATGGTGAACATCTGCTTTAGGGACCTGAAAACTTTGTGTGTCCTCTTGCCCCACACGAATTTTTACCCCCATCTACACGAAGAAACAGGCACAGAAGGTGTTGTAATGTTATGTTAGCTTCACTGCCCTTTTCTTAACTAATTTGTGCCTAATTTTATCCTGAGAAGCTCAGTAATATATGTATATACCGTAAATGTAAATTTGATTCAAAAAGTACTTGAAGTGAAGTGTAGCTGGACAGGAAGAGACGCCTTAGCGCGGAATCCCCGCAACGATAGTAGTTGTGAATCTTTGAGTATGGACTCTAAAAAAAAGAAAATTGATTTATTTTCTTTTAAAAAAAAAGAGGACTGTTAATCTGTAACTTGTGGAAAGAGGACGTGTTGCAAGGCCGTCATTCTGAATATAGTTACATTTAATGAAAATTTCTATTTCAGTGATAAAACCGAGTAAAGTATGGGTAAGAGTTGCCAAACATTTATTTATACAAATTTTCTGGAAGTGAAGAATAGAAATATTTTGTATTTGGAAAAGGAAGTGAACTTCATTGTCGTGGCCGGCTATCAATCAACAGAATTGTAAGTGTACAAAGTTCACTAAAATACAGGAAAGGAAATGCAATCTCTATAGTTTTCATTCAGTACGTAACAACCTCTCAATTTCTTAATTGCAGTAATTGGATTACGTTTTTGTATAATAGTATGGTGCCTAACTCCACTGACCAATTTTGATGCAACAGGACGTGTAGTTTGAAGGAAGTTTGTGTGCCAAGCAATCTCCTTTTCTCACGAAAAGCAGGTTGCCGTTTGATCTTATTTACTTACAACAGTGGTCCCACGTATGAAAATCTACGAAAACTTGTGCTCAAATCTATCCGCAATACGGTCAAGTAACCAACAGTGTCGTATTTTAAATCTTAAAGAACAGTAACTTCCTCCAAATTATAATACGTCACCAACTGGTGCAGAAGCTGATCATTTAAGGAGGCAGCAACCAAAATTCAGGTACCAGTTACCACTTAAAGTATAGTCTCAATCAAAAATCAATCTCTCTCTCTCCAAACACATATATAAATATTCATATTATTAAGATTAAATTCATTTTATAGTGTCATCCGACTAAGCGGCTCTAAGGCCGAAGTTGTCACAACGTCGACACGGAACATGTCGTACCATCTATTTACAATCGAAGAAATCAGCTGCTGACATTAGCAAAATATTTCTAATAGCATATAAGCGTTCATCTCACAAGACAACAGCCAGTGTTAGGCACAATAAAAATTTATACAGGGAACTGCAACAGCAAATATTCCCTCCATTTTGTCTGAGAACGAATTACAAAGTAATAAATGAAAAGGAGAGAGGAAGACGATATTTTGCAGTCTATTATGAGGAAAATGAGTGGTCAGGTTTAGGCGTTTAGGGATTTATACCATTGAAACTTTTACCTTACTACATAGCTGCCACTGTTCATTGAGAATGAAACAGTCATTAAGAGAAAAGTGTTTTCAGAGTACTAATTCTTCAAGGACATCAAGTCTGGAGCTTTTCTTTCCTGTGTGCAGGATACGGCGTCATGAACTTCTTTAGGCTTACGGCCTGTAGTTAATAAATGATTAGCAAAGGAGGTGTTATACATATTTGTACCGTTTTTTTCCCTAATAGATGCTCCTTAAACTTAACAGAAATTGTTCGTCTGTATGTGCTGTGTAATAGACTGGACATGGGTCACAGCTAATTTCATGGACAACTGAATTTTTTAAGGGGGACTGCACTGGTTTCAAATTATAAATAAGATTATTTTTCAGACTATTGTAGTAAAAATACTATTTTACAATCGTACTTGTTTTGGAGGAGACTCTGAATCCCGTAAGATATAGACTCAAAAAATTATGTAGCTTTTTTCTTTTCATTACATTCGTTATTATAAGAAGTGCCAATATTGGTGATTCTATTATTGGTTTTAGTTTTGAAAATGTTGTGTACTATGATTGGTTCGTATCCATTACTGACTTTGATAATTTTGATCAAGTTAATCTCAGCATCGAGACTTTTATCAGATAAAGGAGTGGAGACAGCTCTGTGGATAGAAGAATGAAAAATGTTTTCTTTTTTTGTGAGAATGAGGGTCTGTTGAATACGACTGTAGTATTTAATCAGTGCAGGTTTCTTTGCGAAAAACAATGAAACAAATTCTGTTAGCAACTATTGTTAACGTTAGACCCAAATAATTTAACTGACGGAATTCGTTTTGGAGTTCACATGAGGGAGTGAAATTCGTTAAAAATTTTGAGGAGATGATAAGTGACGCTAATAGGTTCTCTGTAAATAATGGAAATATCATCTACATATCTGGAGTATGAAAGAATACATGAAGTGGCGGCTGAAAATTTTTTTTAAAGGTTTTTCTTTTATGAAATTTGTGAATATCTGCAATACCAGCTAATCTATTACCCATTGCAAGAACGTCGGATTGCTGGTACAACTGTCCATTGAACAAGAAATAGTTATATGTCCATGAAGCCTTTTTTTTTACTATATCTGAAGTAATTTCCACAGGTACATTAGTGTGAAGACTTTTCATATCAAACGATAGCAGCTTGGTATTTTGATCGCAATGTAGGTCTTTTTATTTAACTAACAACATTAACATTGACTATTTTGTAAAACATCTGATTTTTTTAACTTGACACGAAGAAACTTTGCTAGGTCGTGATAAACTCTATTAATACTATTCGAAATCGGGTGAATCGAATGATGCATGTTGTGGCCTTTAAACTGATAACGTAACCTTGGATGCTGAGGGTTGTCATCAATCAGTTGTCTTTTATGAAACAGTCTAAGTAGAAATTTAGCTTTATTAATGTCAGACCTAATTTCTCTTTGCAAAACTGGGTGGGAGCCTAACCTAGCTCGAAAATATTGTTTTCTTCGAAAAAGCGATAGTTTTCATGGAAAATTCCTGTTTACTAGCAACAACTAGGGCATTACCTTATCGGACTTCTTTATTAATGCGTTATTTTGTTCCAGCTGCAAGTTAATGCTTTTAATTAATTTTTGTCACAATTAACTGTATTTCATCTAAATTTTTTGCTTTCAATATTGCGCACATCATGAGCTGTTCTGGTCTGGCGAGAACTTTCCATTTTGCGCTATAGACGAAATTTTATTACAGGAAAAACGTTTAAAGTGTAATTTAATGTCTAAGTTATCTGATCAAAATGTTATAGAAAATCTGATTGTAGGCCTAAAATTATTAGATGTAATTGGTTGTCTTGTTCATCTCTACATTTCTTAAATATATTGTATTTTGTTTTCCGATAGTTTACATCCAGGCCAAGCCTGTGTGCTTCTTCTACGAGCTCCAGAAATAGCTGTCTAATTTCTACACAATTTTTTTCAACGAGCACTATGTCATCTGCGTACACTAAAACCTTAACTTTATTTCTTTGGAGGATCCCAGCAAGTACTAGTTTGAGTTGTTTCATCCTAATCACTAAAGAAACAGGCAAGGAAGCTAACGTGAAAGATTAAGCCAAAAGCAAAGAGACGGGTCTTAGTAAACCAAGCTGTTTCAAGTCCTAATACTAGTTTGAAACAGTTCTCCACGCTAGTATCTTCTGGACCAGCATTTTCATCTGCCCATAAATATTACAAAGTATATTCATTTTAACCTGGTAACTACAATCGAGACTTGACTTCCTGCAGCTTTCAGCTTATACACTTTTCCTTCATTACCAAACTAACTATTTTTTCGTACGTTAGAATTTATTCTATCAACCGGTTGCAGCTTTTACTCAAGTTGCTTTTTTTGTCCGATTCAGTTCAGTAGCCTCCATTACTTACGCGATCTACCCGATAATTTTTAGCATTTTTCTGTAGCACCACATTTCAAAAGCTTCTGTAATTATTTTGTCTGAACTGTTTATCGCTCCCGTTTTACTTCCGTACACGGCTACACTTCATGCAGAAACCTTCCCAAAAAATTTCGTAACACTTCAATGTATATTCTATGCTAATTTATTTCTCTGAAGTAACTTTCCTGATACTGGCAGTCTGCATTTTATATCCTTTCTATTTCGGCCAGTGTCAATTTACTGTCAAATGGCACGACTCATCTACTACTTTTATTTTCTCATTTCCTAATCAAATTCCGTCAGCATAAACTTATGTAATTCCACATTAACCCATTACCCTTGTTTTACTTTCGTTGATGTTCGTCTCATGAACGCTTTTCAAGACAACGCCCATTCTATTCAACTGATATTCCAACTCTAACTCTCTTTCCAAATTTGTCCTTGGCTTCTTTTACTGCTTGCTCAATGTACAGACTGAATAACATGGGTGATACGCTACACTGTCTCTCCCCTTCACAATTGCGTTTCTACTTCACATCTTTCGAATCTTTTGATTGCAGTCTGGTTTCTGTATAGTTGTACATAACCTTTCGCTCCTCTTTATTATCCCTGGTACCGCCAGAGTTTCAGATACTGTATTCCAATCGACATTGTCAAAAATTTTCTTGTTATGGAAGGGGAAAATATGTTAGTATGTCGTACAATGTGCACTATTTAGAACCGTTTGGACTTTCTATGGAGAAAGTGTTTTAGAAGTTTCTCTTGTGGCCCCTACATGAGGATATCTGGCCTGTCTGAATGAAATCAAAATATTTGATAAATGTTTTTCTTAACGAATTTAAGAACGCAGGTTTCTTCGACGAGTTTCAGTGATGAAATCTGTCGCTGAAACGTCGCTTGAAGACTAAACTCGTATTCGGACAGGTAACATGAGCGGATTTTATGAATCTAACGAATCTGATGTGTCGAAACAAGTGTACAAGGTACTACCAGGAAGGCATGTCGCAGCGTACTGAGGGCTAGTTTTAAATTCCAAGAAGCTGTCGTCACTGAAGATTCCAAGAATGTGTTAACTCTGTACTGTACCTCGCCCCCCACCTTTTCCACAGATGCGGCAGAAGGACCGCAGTGACGCTGTTAGAGGTGCTAAGGCCAAGTGGCCGTTGTTTTTTCGCTCTGCGACTGTGGATGGTCCACAAAGTGGACGATGCGGACGGAAGCCTACGGATTGTTGTATTGTCTTGTTAAATGCGAACTGAGGAAATTAAAAAGTGGAGCAACTTCGTGTGTGTGTGTGTGGGGGGGGGGGGGGTGAGGGGGTGAGAGGGCTGGAGGGTGGAAATATTTTTTGGAGGTCGATAAAATATTTTTCAATTTTAACCAAAACGTTCATCTTTATTTATTTAAGACGTGTGCACAGACATCTTCGGAAATAAATAGAGTAAGTACGACGAGTCGGCTGGGAGGAAGGATTCTTAGAGGCCTGATCTAAGAAGACCGTCGGAGGTTTGTGAAGCTTAATAAGATGTATGATACTCCGCTGAATTACAGGACTATACCACTAACGTCGATTTGCAGTAGGGTTTTGGAACATATACTGTATTCGAACATTATGAAGTACCTAGAAGAAAACGATTTATTGACACTTAGCACGGATTCATAAAATATCGTTCTTGCGAAACATAACTAGTTCTTTATACTCATGAAGTAATGAGTGCTATCGACAGCGGATGTCAAATTGATTCCATATATTTAGTTTTCCAGAAGGCTTTCGACACCGTTCTTCACAAGCGTCTTCTAACCAAACTGCGTGCCTACGGAGTATCGCCTCAGTTGTGCGACTGGATTCGCGATTTCCTGTCAGAAAGGTCACAGTTCGTAGTAACAGACGGAAAGTCGTCGAGTAAAACAGAAGTAGTATTCGGCGTTCCCCAAGGAAGTGTTATAGGCCCTCTATTCTTCCTGATCTATATTAACGACATACGAGACAATCTGAGTAGCCGTCTTAGATTGTTTGCAGATGATGCTGTCATTTACCGTCTTGTAAAGTCATCAGATGATCAAAACGACTTGCACAATGATTTAGATAAGATATCAGTGTGGTGCGAAAAGTGGCAATTGGCCCTGAATAAGGAAAAGTGTGAAGTTATTCACATGAGTACTAAAAGAAATCAGCGAAATTTCGATTTCGCGATAAGTCACACAAATCTGAAGGCTGTAAATTCAGCTAAATACTTAGGGATTACAATTACAAATAACCTAAACTGGAATGATCACCTAGATAATATTGTGGGTAGAGCAAACCAAAGACTGCGATTCATTGGCAGAACACTTAGAAGGTGCAACAGATCTACCAAAGAGACTGCTTACACTACGCTTGTCCGCCCTATTCTGGAGTACTGCTGTGCGGTGTGGATCCGCATCAGGTGGGACTGACGGATGATCTCGAAAAAGTACAAATAAGGGCAGCTCGTTTTGTATTATCGCGTAATAGGGGAGATAGTGTCACAGACATAACACGTGAATTGGAATGGCAATGATTAAAACAAAGGCGTTTTTCGTTGCGACGGGATCTTCTCAAGAAATTTCAATCACGTTTTCTCTTCCGATTGTGAAAACTTTCTGTTGCCACCCACCTACGTAGGGAGACATGATCATCACGATAAAATAAGAGAAATCAGAGCTCGCACAGAAAAAATTAAGTGCTCGTTTTTCCCGCGTGCCGTTCGAGAGTGGAACGAGATTGCTTGAAGGTGGTTCATTGAACCCTCTGCCAGGCACTTTATTGTGAATAGCAGAGTAATCACGTAGATGTAGAAGCATTTTACAATGTCAAACGCTTTTTCCAGATCGACAAAACCAAAGAACGTGTCTTGATTTTCCTTCTATCTCGCTTCCATTCTCAACTGCAACGTCAGAACTGCCTCTCTGGTGCCTTTGCCTTTTCTAAAGCCAAACTGACAGTCACGTAACAGATTCTAAATTTTCTGTTCCATTCTTCTGTACTTATATATTATTCTTGTCAGCAACTTAGATGCATCAGCTAATAGAGCGATAGTTTTCGTACTTGTTGGCTCTTGCAATCTTCGGAATTGTGTGGATGATGTTTTTCATGAAGTCAGGTGGTATACCACCAATTTCGTATATTCTATACACCAACGTGAATAGTTGTTTTGTTGCAGCTTCCCCGAGTGATTTTAGAAATTCCGATGTATTATTTTGTCTTAAAACTTGCAAAGCTCTTTTGAATTCTGTCCGCACCGACTTCTGTTTCTTCTTCTGTCACATCATCAGGCAAGTCCTTCTCCCTCCCCCCTCCCCCTCCCATAGAGGCCTTCATTGTACATTGTACTCTTTCACGTATCCGCTCTCTTCTCTGTATTTAACAGTGGAGTTATCAGTGCACTCTTTATCTGTGTTTGACACCAGTATGACAGCTAGGTATTCACGCGCTGCATTTGCTTCAGAAAGCCATTTAAAACGAAAATGATGAGGCACTACACATAAAGTATATAGTTTTAGAATCAGGAAGAATCATAGAATATTATTAAATAAAAAATTTCCGTTTTTTGGGCCCTCGTGACGCACAGGCCCCTTTAGTATCACAGGTAAAGATAATCATGAATTTACAAAGCGAAAGCTAGAAGTGTGACATCTTGTTTAAACGGAATTCTTTGTAGTAGCGGAATAGGGAAGAAACGAAAATATCTCATCTGTGAAACTCTAAAGTTCGTTATAGTAGGTGGCAGAATCATAGATAGTTACAGGAAACTGGAGGCCACTGTAATGGATGCGCTCAGACGGTCATTGGGAATATCCAGACGGTAGGAAATACGCAATGATGAAGCGTAATTAGGAATGGGTGTAAAGAGTAATTAACAACTCACGTCGAAAGGAAACAATTAACATGGTCATACCCAACGAATGCATTAATCCAGGTTACCTAAGAAGACTATGATGTGGACACCACCAAATCGCAGGGAAGGGGGAAGCCGAGGAAACTTGGGAAGGCGGAATTTAAGAAACATTGAGATGAAGAGTGTAAAGAGAAGATGAATGGGACAATAACGAATCTCGGAAATTGAGAGATCTATAGCACAAGAAAGAACAACGAAATGTCGGTTGAGTTACCAAATATGTCAATCTCAAATATTTCCAGAACAGCTTAAGATATTCCAGTCCTGTTCTCATCCAGATACACACATCAAAAAAAATTTTCCATCAACTCGGTTCCGAGAGTTCTGGAACCTGCACAATAAATTGGAATAGAGAACAACATAAACATCTTTCCCACCCTTTTTATTGCTCATGAAAACCACACATTGCATATTGTACCACCATGCAGTTAGACCTTCAAAGGTGGTGGTCCAGATTGCGGTACCTTTAATACCCAGTAGCACGTTCTCTTGCATTGATGCATGCCTGTATTCGTCATGGCATACTATCCACAAGTTCATCAAGGCACTACTGTTGGTCCAGATTGTCCCACTCCTAAACGGCGATTCGGCGTCAATCCCTCAGAGTGGTTGGTAGGTCCCGTCGTCCATAAACAACCCTTTTCAATCTATCCTAGGCATGTTCAATAATGTTCGCTCCTGGAGAACATGCTGGCCACTGTAATCGAGCGATGCCATTATCCTGAAGGAAGTCATTCACAAGATGCGCACAGGTCGGGGGCGAATTGTTGTCCACGAAGACGAATGCCTCATCAATATGCTGCCGATACGATTGCACTATCGGTCGGAAGATGGCACTCAACATATCGTACATCCGCTACGGCGCCTTCGATGACCACCAGCGGCGTACATCGGCCCTACATAATGCCACCCTAAAACAGAAGAGAACCTCCACCTTTCTGCACTCGCTGGACAGTGTGTCCAAGGCGTTCAGCCTGATCGGGTTGCTTCCAAACGCATCTTCGACGATTATCTGTCTGAAGGCATACGCGACTCTCATCGATAAAAAGAACGTGATGCCAATCCTGAACGGTTCACTCGGCATGATGTTGGCTCCATCCGTACCACGCTGCATGGTGTCGTGGTTGCAGAGATGGACCTCGCCATGGACGTCGCGAGTGAAGTTGCGCATCATGCAGCCTATTGCGCACAGTTTGAGTCGTGGCTGTTCGAAATGCATTATTCAATATGATGGCGTTGCTGTCCGGGTTCTTCCGAGTCATAATCCATAGGTACATCTACATCTACATCTACATTGATACTCCGCAAGCCACCCAACGGTGTGTGGCGGAGGGCACCTTACGTGCCACTGTCATTACCTCCCTTTCCTGTTCCAGTCGCGTATGGTTCGCGGGAAGAACGACTGTCTGAAAGCCTCCGTGCGCGCTCTAATCTCTCTAATTTTACATTCGTGATCTCCTCGGGAAGTATAAGTAGGGGGAAGCAATATATTCGATACCTCATCCAGAAACGCATCCTCTCGAAACCTGGCGAGCAAGCTACACCGCGATGCAGAGCGCCTCTCTTGCAGAGTCTGCCACTTGAGTTTATTAAACATCTCCGTAACGCTATCACGGTTACCAAATAACCCAGTGACGAAACGCGCCGCTCTTCTTTGGATCTTCTCTATCTCCTCCGTCAACCCGACCTGGTACGGATCCCACACTGATGAGCAATACTCAAGTATAGGTCGAACGAGTGTTTTGTAAGCCACCTCCTTTGTTGATGGACTACATTTTCTAAGCACTCTCCCAATGAATCTCAACCTGGTACCCGCCTTACCAACAATTAGTTTTATATGATCATTCCACTTCAAATCGTTCCGTACGCATACTCCCAGATATTTTACAGAAGTAACTGCTACCAGTGTTTGTTCCGCTATCATATAATCATACAATAAAGGATCCTTCTTTCTATGTATTCGCATAGCGGTCATATACTGCAGTAGTAGCCATTGGGCCAGAGCGAGGCATGTCATCAACAGTTCCTGTCTTTCTGTATCTCCTCCTTGTCCGAACAGCGTCGCTTTGGTTCACTCCGAGACGCCTGGACACCTCCCTTGTTGAGAACCCTTCCTGGTACAAAGTAACAATGAGGATCAAACCGCGGTATTGACCGTCTATGCATGGTTGAACTACAGACAACGCGAGCCGTGTACCTCGTTCATGGTAGAATGCCTGGAAGTGATTGGCTGTCGGACCCCTCCGTCTAATAGGCGCTGCTCATGCATGGTTGTTTTGCATCTTTGGGCGGGTTTAGTGACATCTCTGAACAGTCAAAGGGGCTGTCTGTGATACAATATCCACAGTCAACGTCTATCTTCAGGAGTTCTGGGAAGCGGGGTGATGCCAGAAAAACTTTTTTTGATATATTTATATTGTGAGAAAATCCTCACATCACTGATAAGTGGTCTGTTGTCACAAAATTGTCAGTTTCACAGGTTTCCGTATCAGTGTTTTTCTATGTCAATAGTCCTTTGACTAGTTTGTTACTGTCCGCCATATAATGCCAAACTAGTGCTAATTTTTCCACTCCTACGTAACTACTGCAGCTCGCTTGCTTTATAATCTATTTTGCAGTTTCTAGCATGTCTCTGCCATTTTTTCATCTGGTGCTCATACCAAGGCCAAGTTAACTATTCTCAGATGATGTAACATGTTCCACCAGCCAGTCCCTACTTCATTTTGTAGTCTGTGTGTACGTTATACGATAACCGCTCTATCCTTCTCCCGATTCCCGGTGGTAGTATCCCACTTACACGCACTGCTTCGTTCCAGACGTACACGTTCGGGACATTCTCCTTTAGTTTCCTATCAATATCTGTCACCTGTCGACCTATCTTATGGAGGATAGTTATCTTCGGCCTTGCTATTCTACTTCTGACAGCTTCCTTGTTTCAGACATCCTACGTCATTTTGCTTACTAGATAGAACACTTTCACTTTTTCTACTAATGTATCGTTCTCAGTTTCGACAGACAAGTCACAATTGAAAGAAAACAGCCCTCGGTCACTATTTTTAACGAATTAACCGGGTTTCAGGTTTCAACACTGCTAGGAGTCTCTTCCTCTGAATTTAAATCAAAGAATGGTCTATAACATGGTCACAGAATTATGACTAAAAACGTATGATACAGAGTATAAGTACAGAATCATCGTGAAAGACTGGCAGTACTTATATTTCATTTATAAAATAATAAATGTGCCAAAAGGGCATTAGTCACAAAAATATTTAAGATAAAAAATTGTGCTGGGGAGCTAATAAGGGCTGCTCGTTACTTACGCGGTTACAGGTTGGAAACGGACTCCGTTGACTAATGCCCTTTTGGCATATTTGTTATTTTATAAATGACGTATAAGTAATGCCAGTCTTTCACGATGATTCTGTACTTATACTCTGTATCATACGTTTATAGTCATAATTCTGTGACCATGTTATAGACCATTCTTTGATTTAAATTCAGAGGAAGAAACTCCTAGCAATATTGAAACCCGGTTAATTTGTTAAAAATAGTGACCGAGGGCTGTTTTCTTTCAATTGTAACTATTCACGGTCTCTGAACGTGCAGCCATGTACAAAATTTTGACAAACAAGTCGTTATTTTGTTTTCTGTTACTCCTCAGCACCATTGCCTTTGCTCTGTTTGTCCTTAAGCCATATTGTGTTATAAGACGGCTTTCATTTCTTTCAACAAGTCTCCCTTATCTGACGACGGAAGGGCTACACTTGCCAACCTTAGAAGTGGAATTGTTACCCTCGCACTTTAACTTCTGTTTCGAAATTTACTATGTTTTCCATAATTGAATCTTCTGCGCAGAAGTTATTTTTCACAAACTGATACTAATTTTTGATAATTGTACTATAAAACAGAAGGAGACGAATTCGACACCGTTTCACTCTTCGAAATTTCATTATTAGTTTCGGTTAACATTCCATTCGAGTGTCTATGTGCATTTCTACATGAAGAGAGAGAGAGTCGATCAATCTTCGCAGTCAGAGCGCTGTAGCCCACTATGTGCCTGTTTGTCTGTCTGTGTTAGCCAAACAGTAATCAATTAATCATTTGTTACCTACAGATTAGCCGCTCTGACCCTGTGCAAGATGTATTAGTCAGAAGAGTAGTTCCTGATGCCAACACGGCGGTCGTTGGCTATGTAATGAGGCCTGTAGGTATACTGCGATTGTGGTGCGCACCACATATTAAGTAAAGTTGGTAATCATACTGACATTGTAATGGAAACAAATTACGACAGTGGTGAAGACTGCTGCATCCTCCATTATGTTCAGCAGTTACATATCTACAATAATTCGATACGTTATGCAAGCAGCAAGATTTATAGATGGGTCTGAAAGTTAGGAAAAATAATAAACACAAAAAATCAGAGACAGCATCCGTATGTTACCGAGTTAGAAATGACATTCTGTCGCATGAAGGCGATATATTCATGACTATTACAAAAATGAAATGAAGTAACGTACAATAAGTCCCGAACTTTTCATGAAGATACAATTCACTAATCTGTTGTCAAGTACTTCTTGGCTAAGCAGTGTTATGAAATCTACTTCAGACGTAGGTAAGACAACAACCACGATTTCGCCAATATTAGTACCTGATTTCTGGACGACCATCCTGTGTAACATCAGACACTGTGACAGAAACTATTTCGCAAGTTCTTTGTTGTTGGCTGAAAAGACAGTCAGATTTAATTCCTGCCAATTGAAATCCAATTTCAGTTTCCAAGTAAAATACTCAGGCATGAGAATCTATGGATTATACTTTGGAAGTTATCTGGAAATGACAAAACATAAATAATGCGGCTGCTGGAAAAGATTATATTTGACAATTACTTACAGTTAATTTCGAAATACTCGTTCCTATCTCATTTCTCATCTATTGCTACAATGTAGCGGCACACAAACACAATACATGTTTTTGGGGAACTTCATTCGCAAGTGAAATTCTTCCACTTTACGATATACGACAAAAACACACACACACACACACACACACACACACACACACACACACACACACACACACACACACCACCACCACCACCACCACCACCACCACCACCAAGCTGGAACAAGTGAAGATCAACAGAAACTGGACACACAGCAACAACATAAACACCATACTGTGTTCACTTACGAGTAAGCATGCATTGTATTTGTGTGTACCACTTCCACAGTAGATGAGAATACAGATGAGAACGGTAATTTCGAAGGTAGCTGTAAGTAATCGCAAATATAGTGGCGAAATTTAATTGTAGATGTCAAGATACCGATATACAGCAATGTGAAGGGCATCGTGTGTGACCCAACAATGAGGAAAAAATCAAAGTAATAACAGACAAAAACTGCTTTAGTCCTAATTTCGTTACAATTCGAAGAGCTGAAGACAGTGATGTGTACGTAAGACTGAATAAGCCTTGGATCCACCAACTAATGGCAACTGGCTCTTTATGAGGACGTAATGGATACATTTCCGGGGAAAAATTAATACATACTTTTAGAGGTTTCCAATTCACTCGAGATTTATTGCAGCAACAGTGCATATGGAGTATCTGAAATGATTTACAGATCAATATCATAAGCGGCTCTGAGGTACCACATGGCGACCCGTGCTGCAACAGCCACATTAGCACATGAGCGTAGCCTTCACAGGTGGCAATGCAGGCCCTGGACTCTGGCATCCAGTCGATCGTACAGATGGCGAATACTGTCCTGGAATACTTAATGCCACGCCTGCTCCACCTGTTCACGTAGTTCTGTATGAGTTGTTGGTTGACGAGTCGCACGAGCCACTTCTCGTCCAATCACATCCTCCACGTGCGCGATTGGAGACAAGTGCGGAGATCGTGCTATCCAGTGTGACGTGTGTGTGTGTGTGTGTGTGTGTGTGTGTCGGCTCGATTGAGATGGTTGTTCAAGTCTGGTTGACACAGGTCGGCGTCCGTAGATCGCGACAGCTCCGATCTGTAACTGATAAAACAAATTCCTCGCTTTGATTAGTTTGAGATACTGTCTCTCTTTAACAGATATCCTCGTATCGATGGAGCAGCACGCCAAAATGTACATATAAGCGGCCCTCGCTTATAATTGAAGCAATGGTGTCCGAAGGATGTCTGTCTTCTTTACTGCTACATACAGCGACTGCACCACTCGGTACCGCAACAACTCCTTTTATGTGAAAAAATAAACCAAATATTCTTGGCGTGTTCGCGACGGGCTTATAAGCTCACACGAAACATGATAACAGTAGTTTTTGTGCCCGGTTTACAAATGAATGTTCAAACGTAGATAATACGATATCTCGAGTTGTAAGTTCCACCATTCAAGCCGATGCCACACTATAGTCTTGCGAGGATGTTGATTTGTGAAGTAGTATAGCGACGTTAATGCGTCGCTACGGCGCTAATTCAACAACTCCTACGTCGTAAATCCAGAGATAATGTGTTCTCTAAATAACGTACAAAAAGCGTCGTAACACAATGTTCAATTAAATGATGTAGACGAAACGAAGTATTAAAGTTATAACTGAGTTTATTTCTTATTCTTTATTCCTCTGAGTTGTCTAATCACTGCACTGGAAAACGCGCTGATCTGTCAGTCAAGGAATTGAAGCTACGATTTACATGAGCAATTCTGACATTGACTACAGCTTCCGACAATACGGCATACCTGTGAATTCTTCATGATTGCTTGTATATATTTCCTACTTAAGTCTATTTGTAGAGTTTAGGTCGGCGTTTGGTATACTGCTGTGTCCTTCAGTATTCGTGACGATCACGGATCACGACGACTACGTCCCAGGATTGATTAAGTATCAGACGAGTTACTTTTCCCTCGCGTGTAATATCTGTTCCGTTGTCTGGCTAAACTGTAGATGTTCTACCGTTTTTCTTCTGAACTTCTAGTATCGGTCAATAAGCGTTCTTCTATCGCGACGTCTACAAGAGAGCGAATTAACATCTTTTCATTGTAGTCGCAGCGAACTTACAGCTCGATGCGGCTACAACTCTTTTCTCGGATAAATGTTATCTCTGATCACTTTATTTCGTCTGGGTTTTAATCTTCGTAAAGCATATTTTTTGAATTCTTTATCTAGAGTTTCATGCTTCGTAGATTAAATGATCATCTGATAGTCTTTCATTTAGTTCTTTCCGTGGAATAGATGTTGTTCATTCCCTAGTATTTCTGTTGGTCAAACTTTCAATAGTGTTAATATTTTGTTGCCAGTAGCTACCGTCAAGGTCAGGATAAATAATTTTTATATCTTTTGCTGTCAAAACGGATGTCATTAGGGGGTCTATATTTGGGATGTTGTACCAGGGAAGTTGCTGGTGCGTCTTGCAGAGCATGTTGAGTTTCACGGGAATTGTGTGGCCGAGAATTATCCTGTTGGAACAACACATCGCCTTCCCGTTGCACGAATGGCAAAAGAACAGGCCTAACAACATTATGCGCATGCCAAGCGCTGGTTTGCGTCCCCTCCAGAAACACCAAAGGAGAGTTGTAGCTTGTCGCTCTCGAGACCATGAGGTCTGGGGTGGAACCAGAGTGTCTTCGACGAATGCACTCTACGAGACAGGGCTCTCCAGGTTCTAACAACCCTACCACAACAAAAGTCAAAAATTAATTATGATTTGTAGTGTTGCCCACGCTGCTAAATACTGCATTTTCGGGCAACAAAAAAGTTATATTACACTCCTGGAAATGGAAAAAGGAACACATTGACACCGGTGTGTCAGACCCACCATACTTGCTCCGGACACTGCGAGAGGGCTGTACAAGCAATGATCACACGCACGGCACAGCGGACACACCAGGAACCGCGGTGTTGGCCGTCGAATGGCGCTAGCTGCGCAGCATTTGTGCACCGCCGCCGTCAGTGTCAGCCAGTTTGCCGTGGCATACGGAGCTCCATCGCAGTCTTTAACACTGGTAGCATGCCGCGACAGCGTGGACGTGAACCGTATGTGCAGCTGACGGACTTTGAGCGAGGGCGTATAGTGGGCATGCGGGAGGCCGGGTGGACGTACCGCCGAATTGCTCAACACGTGGGGCGTGAGGTCTCCACAGTACATCGATGTTGTCGCCAGTGGTCGGCGGAAGGTGCACGTGCCCGTCGACCTGGGACCGGACCGCAGCGACGCACGGATGCACGCCAAGACCGTAGGATCCTACGCAGTGCCGTAGGGGACCGCACCGCCACTTCCCAGCAAATTAGGGACACTGTTGCTCCTGGGGTATCGGCGAGGACCGTTCGCAACCGTCTCCATGAAGCTGGGCTACGGTCCCGCACACCGTTAGGCCGTCTTCCGCTCACGCCCCAACATCGTGCAGCCCGCCTCCAGTGGTGTCGCGACAGGCGTGAATGGAGGGACGAATGGAGATGTGTCGTCTTCAGCGATGAGAGTCGCTTCTGCCTTGGTGCCAATGATGGTCGTATGCGTGTTTGGCGCCGTGCAGGTGAGCGCCACTATCAGGACTGCATACGACCGAGGCACACAGGGCCAACACCCGGCATCATGGTGTGGGGAGCGATCTCCTACACTGGCCGTACACCACTGGTGATCGTCGAGGGGACACTGAATAGTGCACGGTACATCCAAACCGTCATCGAACCCATCGTTCTACCATTCCTAGACCGGCAAGGGAACTTGCTGTTCCAACAGGACAATGCACGTCCGCATGTATCCCGTGCCACCCAACGTGCTGTAGAAGGTGTAAGTCAACTACCCTGGCCAGCAAGATCTCCGGATCTGTCCCCCATTGAGCATGTTTGGGACTGGATGAAGCGTTGTCTCACGCGGTCTGCACGTCCAGCACGAACGCTGGTCCAACTGAGGCGCCAGGTGGAAATGGCATGGCAAGCCGTTCCACAGGACTACATCCAGCATCTCTACGATCGTCTCCATGGGAGAATAGCAGCCTGCATTGCTGCGAAAGGTGGATATACACTGTACTAGTGCCGACATTGTGCATGCTCTGTTGCCTGTGTCTATGTGCCTGTGGTTCTGTCAGTGTGATCATGTGATGTATCTGACCCCAGGAATGTGTCAATAAAGTTTCCCCTTCCTGGGACAATGAATTCGCGGTGTTCTTATTTCAATTTCCAGGAGTGTATTTGGCAGGTGTCATTAGAGCACAGTTAATAAAGTCATTTCTTGAAATAATGGGTAAACTAGGCACACATCTTTTCGTGTTTCGCACGCTGACCTCGTTGTGAACTCATGGCTCAATCATCGAAAATCTAGGTAGTGATGATTCCAAGCTCGGATGCAAAGAGGCCTAGGTGTTATTCTGCGATATTCAAAAGTTTTACAGGTGTGTTTCATAAACCATTCTTGAAGATTAAACTTTTGCAAGTTAGCACAAAGGTGATGTAAAAAAAGTAGTCAGCACTCCGAATTTAAGTTACACTTCCTTTTTATTATTTTTCTTGCAGTATCACTTCACAATATAAAACATACTGGAAAATATCTTCCTCACTGTTGATGTTCACATTTTATAAACTGACTACAATTTGCGTCTTTTCAACATGACGACCAAGACTTGACACTCTAATAACCGCTTACGCGCCCAAAAATAAGAGTTACAAGTACGACAAAGATCATAGTGACCAAAGAAAGAATTCACATAAGAATAATATCATTGCAATATAAACATATCGATGTATCAAAGTACCTCTACATTAATGAAACCGCGCTACTGCTACGGTCGCAGGTTCGAATTCTGCCTCGGGCATGGATGTGTGTGATGTCCTTAGGTTAGTTAGGTTTAAGTAGTTCTAAGTTCTAGGGGACTGATGACCACAGATGTTAAGTCCCATAGTGCTCAGAGCCATTTGAACCGTTAATGAAATCAAATCTGAATGCTGTCTCAGAAATATGTTAACTACATTAAATGAAACAACAAGTTTACTGTTACCAGTCACCGTTTTATTTTTTCCACGACGCGTTTCGAAGGTTTAAACCTCCATCATCGGGTGGATTTACATTAGTTAATATTACATATGTGTGTATGTTGTGTTACGGCTTTGGAGGAACTTGTGGCACTGCCTAGTGGAGAAACAAGACACTATTTCAGAATATGGTTTTGGATAACTTTTGACAAAAAAATTAAACTGATATTTAATGGTAAACTTTAATAAGTAAACTAGAGTACCTCCAGTGGTCACAGGTTCCTTTTTCTGTCGTAACACTTCACATGTATACTGCCACATTTGTAAACAAATATGGCGTCTGGAATCAGCTGGGTGCAAGGTTCGTACAGCAGAAGAGAAGACATAATCGCAAAGTGCAAAGAATATACATTGTAACAACATTATTACAGAATAATCGTTTAAACCATTTGGAGGTGTTTGTTTTGAGGTGTCAAATATATGTGTGTGTACTTCAGGTGGTATATAAATCCAATTTTGAAAGGTTAAAACAGCTAAACATTCGTACTCATTTATGCAATCAGGTGAAAAAATATGTTAACTACCTTACAGAAACACAGTAGAATATTGCTGGTATCGAGAGGTTGAGGTGAGGTGCCGTAATGGTTACGTAATTCAAGTACCATTTCAAGGTCTAAGTCGTATACGTGGAAAAGACCATCACTAGCTTGCAGGCACGATCTGCTTTCATAGCTGAAGTCCATGGCGCGCCAAGTGATCATCTGACGGCGCCATTCGAGCCGTGTACGTCGATGTCGTGGCGTGAGTGGAAGACGGGATAGAGCCGTGCGTGTCCGTAGTCCCACTGGTAATACCCAGTTCACAACAGCTCGTGTTGACACGTCTAAGCTCACAGGCCCTCTTATCTGCCCTGAGGTAGCTGTACAATCTGCACTGCTGCCCTTACAAAACGGCGACGTTGGAAGGCGTCTGTGCTTCGTGAACGTCTAGAACCTGGTCTATGCGTGTGAGAATGTCCACGCGACCACTGATACCAGCATCGTTGTACAACCGACGCAAAACGTCTAACTCGCCTCGTAGTTGTCCGAAAGGACGATTGGAGGTCTCCTTTCAGACTCGCTCAGTTGGCTGTAGAAAGCACGAGTGCGTTTCCGTGGCACGGTTGTCTGCTTGCTTCCCACTTTGCACCACACTGAGCTTTCTGGCTGTAACCATTTCCTATTAAAGGGTAGCCACAGATGACGCTCTGGTAGCTATGCCCCTACACTAGCTCTTGGCGGACGACGTTGGAAGACGTGCATATTTCTATTGTCTATTGTCAAACCACAATTTATGAAAGATATTTATAATTTATTAATAGGGATAAGCAGGAATAATTAATATTTGTCATTTTGGAAATAATTGTGGTAGCAGCGGATGTCTGCACCAAAGTATTGTTGGCGGGAGGGACTGCACATTGATATAAGTTTACAAAGGGCGGGAAAAACTGCGCATTGATACATTTTGTAATGGTTGCAGGAATTGCCTCCACCAGAAAGCATTGTTGGCGGGAGAGACCGCGTTCGTAGGAAGTCAGTAGTAAGCGAGATGTGAGGCGAGTCGGTAGCAGGTCTGAAGCGAGAGGTTGAGAGAAGCTGTGTGCCTGCCAGCCACCAGCTATGACTTACAAGATATTATAAACGGATGTACAGACACATCAGCTAACTATTATCATCAGAGGAACTAATATTATTGAACTTTTTTTTTGGATTAACTCAAGACTACTGAAGGTATGTTTGCGCAATGCTAGTTGTAAGATTATTGTAAAAAGTAAGTCCCATTTGAACGTTTGTAAAATCATTTCGTTACCAACAGTTAATATTTGAAGAATCGTTGTCGGAGTATAATTAATTTATGCCAACAATATTGCATTACTGATTATAATCCATCCCAAAAACCATGAACGTAAAACTTTGCAAAATTTTATTATTGTCAAGAAAAAGTTTATCTATGAATTACGTAACTTCAGTCAAATTAATTAAAGAATAACGGCAGCTTTGCTATTAAAGAGTAACGTCAGCTTTGGTAATAAATACAGCCACTTATTATGACAGCCCACCAGCAACTAATAGAGTATAGTTAAACAGAGTAAGTATTTTCTTGTCGCAGTTCGATGTAGCAGTCAGATGGCGATCCAGTAACAGTAACAAGGTAACGAACAGTTTTGGGTTATTGCAGGTAACGACTGAGGGCCACGATGGTGACACATTCTATGTTTCGTCGAAATAATCAGCAAACCACTTTTAATAAGCAGAATTTAAATTTGTATGCGAAGATTGCACTTATTTTTATCATTATTGAGAAAGAGAATTAATTTCAAAGGGAAGATTTCATTTGTTATTATTACGCAAGAGATAGAAATTCTAAGGGAACGTTTCATAGGTTATTGTAGAGAGGAAGGTTGCGTAACAGGAGAGAGAGAGAGGAGACGGGAAGGTTTAAACGTTGAAACCATTATCACCTACTACCATCAGGCGGCATCTGCGGTCCTAGATTCAAAACCGACGTCGGCTTTCCAGGTGTATTAATTTTTCCCGGCAGTGTATAGGTGCTTGCCGAAAGAGTGTCAATACAAACTGATATTTTAAAACAGTCTGCAGACGATGCTGAATTTAAATTAACCCACTTTTATTTTCATCTCTCAGAAATTTTATTGAAATATTGAGGCCGGAATTCACTGCTGTATGCGTGCATCATCTAAAATTCCGTATGTCTGTTCACCATGTTACACTCTGCGCTCACATACAACTCGTTCAGTTTATGCCCCTTCCAGCTCTATTTTACCAGTTGATGAGAGTCCCAGTACATCTGCAGGTAATAAGTTTCTTCTTCTTGTGTAACATCCTTCGTTAATTTCCCATTATCCGGGTTCTTTGGTTCTTGACGATTTCCCAGCGAGATGACTTTTACATTTGGTTTCTGGCGTAGAAATGGCCCATCATTATGTCTTCTTCGGACAATAAAGCCCAAAAAAATCAGGAAGAGGGGTTGTACTCATGGAAGAGGCTCCGTGATTCCGGATAGTTTTAAATAGGTTATATAGTGGTAATAAAGAAATCTTTAATATAGAGTTTTTATTTTAAACATTTGTAGGAACAGATGTGGCCTCTGAGCATTTTTTGTTAGCTATAAACTAGAGATAAAACTAAATAAATTACGGAAAGTTAGGAAATTAAAATGGAGCAAATTGGACGAACTGAAATAATTAGTTATTGTTGAAACAAGGACAGTATTAGGGAACGATGGCTGAAAAATGTGAAAGTAATAGACGACAAATGGGGTGCTTCGAGAGACAGCGAAGGCAAAAAAGAGAAAAAAAAAACTAGGCAAAACGACTAGGCGCAGCCGGCCTCGATGGCCGAGCGGTTCTAGGCGCTTCAGTCTGAAACCACACTGCTGCTACGGTAGCGAACCATACGCGACTGGAACAGGAAAGGGAGGTAATGACAGTGGCACGTAAAGTGCCCTCCGCCACACACCGTTGGGTGGCTTGCGGAGTATCGATGTAGATGTAGATGTAGCAGGTTCGAACCCTGCCTCGGGCATGGATGTGTGTGATGTCCTCAGGTTAGTTAGGTTTAAGTAGTTCTAAGTCTAGGGGACTGATGACCTCAGGTATTAAGTCCCTTAGTGCCTAGAGCCATTTTTGAACGACTAGGCGCAAAATAAATCGTTGGATAACACGGTAATTGAATTAAGTGACGAAAGGAGAAAATGTAAAAATGGAGCAAATGAATCAGATAAAAGGAAATACAGGAGTCTAAAGAACGAGACTGACAGGAAGTACAAAATGGCAGAGCAGGAATGGCTAGAGTACAAAAATCAGAGCTATAGAAACTTGTATGTCTACGAGAAAGAATAGTGCTGTGTATAGGAAGAATTAAACAGCAGTAGCTGAATAAACAGCGAGAGCTAAAGGGATGACACGACAGTAAATCGCCAGGAAGTAAATACTCAAAAGTGTAGAGGGCTGTAAAAATGAAACTTGAAATCAACGTTACAGAAAGGGAAGAGTAAGTAGATGAAGATGAGATGCAAGAAGGATTTGGCAAAGCAGTAAAAGACCTAAATCTAAACGAGGCCCATGCAGTAGACAACATTCCCTCAGAAATATTGAGACCTCGGGGGAACAGCAATGACAAAACCATTCCATCCTGTATGCAAGACAGATGAAACAGCTGAAATACCTCCAGACGTCAAAAAGAATGCAATAATTCTAATTCCCAAGAAGACAGGTGCTGACAGGTGTGAATATTAACGAACGTCAGTTTAATAAGTCATGGTTGCGAAACAGAATGGGTG
The DNA here is from genome assembly GCF_023864345.2 of Schistocerca serialis cubense. NCBI lineage: Eukaryota > Metazoa > Arthropoda > Insecta > Orthoptera > Acrididae > Schistocerca > Schistocerca serialis. The sequence goes on along the minus strand of NC_064643.1, from coordinate 168,124,103 downwards.
GACGAAAATATGGAAACCACAAAAACACAACACATTAACGTTCCTAATACAGGGTAGAAACGCATCTGGCATTTACAATAGCTTCCAGTCGTCTCGGAATGGTTAAATACAGGTCCATTACGGTTTCTGAGGGGCTCTTATACAATTCTTACTGAAAAACAGTGCCATGTTCACGTAGTGAACATGGAGGTAAATAGCGTTCACGCAGCCTTCTCTAAAGTAGACGTCAAAGACTCAACAATATTGAGACTAAGGTGGCCAGGAGACATGCGACAATTCATCCTCGTGCTCACAAAGCCTATCTTCGGCGATGCGAGCTGTGTGAATAGGGGCATTGTCGTCTTGGAACACAGTATCGGTATTTGAGAACAATTATTGTACCATGGGACGGACCTGATGAACCACAAAGGACACACAATACTTGCAGCAACGCGACTTTGCAGAGTAATCACGGAGCCCATGGGATATCACGGTATGGCTGCCCAAATCATTACCGAACCCCCGCCACCATGTTCCAATCTTGCGACGTAAACACGGCCAGAAGTTGGAAACAACGTGAAACCAAGACTCATTCGAATAAATAACATTGTTCCATTGCTCCATAGTCGAGACCTTTGGCCTTCCTCGTGGTTTTCCTATTACGAGCGTTTGAAACTCTGATGAGTGGTTTTGGAGCTTCAGTTCTTCCTGCGATTTCCTGCTTGAGGAACTCCGTGTTGTTTTGGTGCTGACAGGGACCGCGAGTGTGTCATTCAGTTCTGCACCGATTTCTACAGCTGTCCTCTTATTTTGTTGTCACAATCGGCTTAAATGTCGGCCTGTCACACAAAGTTTTGGCCCCGTTGTGACTTAACGGATGATGCTTTTCCATTTTCCCTGTATGAGGTATAAATCGTCGATACGGTGCCTCTTAAACCACCAAACACTGCGGCGTCCTTAGTTACGGAAGCACGCACCATAAGAACACCAACAATTTGGCAGCGTTAGAATTAGCTTAGTGTGGACATAGTGGACCCACAAATACACAGGACATTGTTCCGACTACGAATGACACTTGCAAAGTATTGAGGAAACCGCCCAGGTGCCGTTCGTGGTCAAATACATCAGTGTCACCTGCAGGCTTGGCCAGCGTCAACATTTATAGGTAAGCATGCATTTCTCACGGCGTTACCTTTTTCCTCTGTTTTTTGTCCACCCGCTGTACTAACAAGAGTTAAACATAGTAATAGAAATAGTAGTAAAAGTCTATCTCAGGGACAATCAGTGAACTGCGCGACCGCTACGGTCGCTTCGAATCGTGCCTCGGACATAGATGTGTGTGATGTCCTTAGGTTAGTTAGGTTTAAGTAGTTCTAAGTTCTAGGGGACTGATGACCTCAGATGTTAAGTCCCACAGTGCTCAGAGTCATTTTTTGGACAATGAGTGGGATTTCCGAGAAGTGTAAAAACACGAGAGCCAATACTGACTCTACCACTTACCTTAAAAGATTGGTTGAGAAAAAGATAACCCACATTTATAGCACTTTTAGGGTTACAGAAAGCTTTTGACAATGTTCACTGGAATACTTTCTTTGAAATTCTAAAAGTAGAAGGGGCAACACATCTAGGGAGTGAAGGATTATCAACAACTTATACAGAAAGCAGATTGCTGTTGTAAGAGTCGAAGGACATGAAAGGAGGGACCGGCCGGAGTGGCCGAGCGGTTCTAGGCGCTACAGTCTGGACCCGCGCGACCGCTACGGTCGCAGGTTCGAATCCTGCCTCGAGCATGGATGTGTGTGATGTCTTTAGGTTAGTTAGGCTTAAGTAGTTCTAAGTTCTAGGGAACTGATGACCTCAGAAGCTAAGTCCCATAGTGCTCAGAGCCATTTGAACAATTTTTTTAGAAAGGGGGGCCGTGGTTGAGAAGAGAGTGAAATGCGATTGTCGCCTCACCTCGATGTTACTCCAGCTGTACACTGAGCAGGCAGTGAAGGAAACTAAGAAGATATTTGAAAAGAGAATTAAAGTTCAGGGAGAAGATATAAAAACTTCGAGATTTTTCGATGAAATTGTAATTCTGTCAAAGACGGCAAAGGACTTGCAAGAACGATTGATTCGAATTAGTAGTGCCTTTAAAAGAGGTTTCAAGACGAATATGAACGAAGTAAAACAACGGCAACAGAATGTAGTCGAATCAAATCAGGACATACCTCGGGAATGGTGTTAGGAACTGGAACACTAGAAGCAGAACGTGAGTTTCACTATTTGGGCAGCAAAATAACTGATAACTGCCGAAGTAGAGGAAACATGAAAGGCAAATTAGCTACAGCAGGTTGAAGAAAGACAAACCTACGTTTATAGGATTACTAGATTTCGAGAAACCTTTTAATAATGTTTGTCTGGAGTAAACTCTTAGAAATTCTGAAAGTAGCAAGGGTGAAATGCTTGTAGTGAGAGGTTGTCTACAACTCGTACAGAAATCAGACTGTGGTAACAGGAGTGGAAGTACAGTGTTTGAAATGGGAGGGAGACGTAGTTGTAGCACATCCACAATGTTATTCAACCAGACGAGTGAGCAAGCAGCTAAGGAAGTCATGAAAAATTTGCATTGCGAATTACAGATTAACGTTTCCAGATGACATAGTAATTTTGTCAGAGATGGCAATGGACTTGGAGGAGCAGATGGGTAGATTGGATAACTAGTGAATAGGTAGTGAACCAAACTGCAGAAAAAAGAAATTTATGGCGCCTAACTAAAAGAAGGACCGATTGACAACAGACATTTTGAGGCGTGAAGGAATAGACATTGTCAGTGGAGGGACGTGTGGAGGGTGAAAATATAGAGACAGAGACTATGGTTTGACCACAGTAAACAAGTTCAAGCGGATTGAGATTACAGTAAGTAAGCAAAGGTGAAGGCGTTCCGCAGGATAGGCTAGAGTGGAGTTGCATCAAACTAGTGTTTTGGATATAAGTTCACGACATTCGTAGATGTCTGGAACAAACCACTGTGTCCAGTGGTTGGGAGAAACTACACATCACAATCACCTGCAAGAAGGCCCGGAAAAGTGATTCACAAACCTATCGTCTAATATCCCTGAATGATCTTTTTCTTGAATCTTTGAACACATTCTTTCCTTTTTCTGATTTCTTGAAGTGTTTGACATTTCCATGTTACGTGCTCTTGTTCAGTGCCTCTATTGTTTGTGGTTACTTTCTGTTTAATCTCTTCTCCCCTTTCTTGTATTTCTCCACAAACTATTTTACAGCGAAAATAGTGAATACTGTGCTCGTGTTTTTCCTGAATCCTTGCTGCCCATCTGGTATTTTCTATATCATACCGTATTCTGTCACTAATTACGGATGTAAACCTTTTCGAGGTGGTATCAAGCCGCGTAATTCCCCAGTAATTATCTAAATTATCCAACACTTATTTATCACTTGTTTTATATACTGGAATTTTAATACTTTCTTTCCATTCTTTTACATCCTCTATTACTTCGGTTCCTAATACTGTTAAACAACATAGGATGATAGATACTGGTCCCACATATTTTATTAATTCATTCTGTATTCCATTTGGGCCTGGTTATTTTCTATTTTGAAGCCTTTTTGCAGAGCTTTTTCCTCCAGAAAAAGTCTATTTACTTATTTCCTGTACTTAGTTGTCGAGTTTCAATTTCCACATTTGTTGTGTTCTTTTACTGTAATTTAAAATAATTTTACAACTGAATTTTGCTTGCATTCTGGTTCTGAATGTCTTCATTAATATCCTTCTTTCGCTTTTCGAGTATCCACCACACTTAATTCTGTGTTTCACAAATGTCTCGTTTCATACATTTCGTACATAGTTCCGAATAATACTCTTCTATTTTTCGAATATCCGAGTTAACTCTGTTACGAGTGATCTTATAATCGTCTTGACTGTGACTAGCTTTACATTTGAGGAATGCTTATGTCTTCTGAACAACGAATTCTTTAACATCTTGGTGAAACTATTGTGTTTGTATGTAGTACTTCCTCCTATCACGTTTACACTACCTGTGTTACGCTAATTTGTCAAAAGACTTTGACAGGATTACAAAAAAGGATATAATTCAAACCTTAATCGACAAAAGAGTTCCATTGAATTTAATTAATTATAACGTGTAAAAGGATAAGACAAGGAGACTCATACGCGCACATGACATTGTTGATGTTGTAAGAAAGCCACCAGGAGATAAAATGAGAAATAAAGCGGTAAATTATACGTAATGCAAACGTTGAGGACAATTTACGAAGATAACTTCACCAATTTCATAAAACAGCTGAGCAATGTAAATCAGAGAGAATGATAATATCAGAAACACCTGTATCATGGAGATTAGAAGAAGATGGTGTGCAAATTGAACAAATGACGAGTTTTAATTATCTGGGGACTGTTATCACCAGCTTTAAAAACTTAAGTATGAGAATGAAAAATCAAGTGACAACAGCGGTAAGGGAAGCCGGATGCCTGCAAAATAGTGTAAGGGAAAACAAATTTATGACAACTGAGTGGAAAATAGGAATACATAAAACAACGGGGCGTCCTGTTCTGACATGTGCAGCAGAAACTGTCCACTGCTCATTTCTGACATCTTCGGAAATAACACTTTCGACTATTTTACGATGATTGGAAAATGGATCTCGGCCTGAAACTATTCGTCGAGTGAATGAAAAGTAAAATGGGCAACTTTGCGCTGGTTTTTCGTTTTGCTGAGAAATGAAGGAGATAAAACAGAAGTTACCGGCAGTGGAAATGAACGACCGAAGACAGATCCTAGGACTAATGAAAGTAAAAATGTATAGGTAAGGGAACAGTGTCGAATAAAAGATATTAATAAATGGATGAAGACGAGGAAAAGAAACTGAAAGGAGCATGTGGAAAGGATGGATCCCAGAAGTCTCTTTGAAATCCGTAAACACGGACGACTTCGAAGGAAATGACTGCTCGGACGACCATCCAAGAGAAGGGGGCAGCAGTTGATCCAGTACCTCCACCAAATGAGGCAGACAAATAGGGGTAGCCCTAGTCTGCAGAAGAATAAGAATAAGAATAAGAATAATAATAAAATAAGAACCCTTCCTAGGTCTACCTATTGGTCTTTCCCCTGATAGTCGGCAATTCGTTATTATTTTAGGCATTCTTCATTCATTCGTTCCTGTGACATGATGTCTCCGATTATATCTACGCTACTTTATCTGTTTATTTATGCTTTTCAGTTCTAGCTCTTGTCTGATTGTTGTATTGATTATTATATCAGATAATCGAAAGCTAACTGCTCTTCTTAAAAACCTGATTTCCGGAGCTTGCACACGTTTTTCATTTCCAGTTGTCATTGTCCTTGTCTCACTGACATTCAGTATGGATGGTATTTCTTCCTCAATCTTTTTCCTCAGTGTTCTGTATATGATCCCGTTAATGTAACTGAACCTTTCAATTTTTTCTGTTTGTGAAGGTGATGGTGTTTCCCAAGAGAGTTAGAAAATATTCTGAATCTAATGGTAATGCAGTATTCAGAATATAATTTCTTCCTCCATACCAACCAGCATGGATTCCGCAAAACATTCGTCATGCGAGTCCCATTTGACACTTTTCTCACACGACATTTTGAAATCCATTGTCAAGGTAATAAAATGAATACAACATTTGTAGACTACCAAAAGGCATTTAACGCAATACTAAATTTTGGCTTATGAAAGAAAGAGCAGTTTAACTTTGGTATCGTACGTAATTTGTGACTGAATTGTATATTTCTTGGTAGGGAGGACATAGCATTCTAAGACCATGGCAGAAAATGTTAAGTGTAACCTTAGAATTTATGCGGATGGTGCAGTTTTCTATAGTGAAATCTATCAGAAAAACGTCGCACAAATATTCAGTGTGGTCTTGATAAAATTTCAGTGTGGAAAGATGGGAAATTTAGTTTTAATGTACAGAAATGTAAAATTGTGCACTTCACACAAAAGGTAATAAAGTTGTATCCTATGACTAGAAAATCAATGAGTCACAATTGAAATTGCTGGGTATAACATTTTGTGAGTATATGTCACGGAATTATCGCAGAGGCTCACCTGTAAGTAATTTAGGTGGGAAGACGTTTGTTCGTTTGTAGGTTACTGGGGAAATGCAGTCACTCTACAAAAGCGGTTCCTTACAAAAGACTTGTTGAATCCATCCCAGAAAACTGATGTAGCAGAGGACATTGAACTTTTACAGAGATGGTCAGTGCCAACCGTCATAAATTTGTCACTAGATAGCGTCTCGGAAACGCAGAAAAACATAAAGTGGAGAAACCAGGACTGACAGATTCTTGAAGATAGAAGCCAGCGGTGCCAATAAAACTTACTTGCCTAGTTTCAAGAGCCAGTATTAAGTGCGGGATCTAGGAATATACTACAGCCCTGTAGAGTTTCACTCCCGCAAGGACTACAGAAAGATTACGCCGATTCAAACGTGAACAGAGCCACTTATGCATTCAACCATACCGTAGTTAATACGAGACTAGAACGGGATAAAACCTTAATACCTCTTCAACTACGCCAGTACTCTGCAGTTAACACAGGATTCATAAAACGCCTTTTAGACAATTCTCTAGCGTTCCACGCTCTAGCAGCAAGTGGGAAAACGAGCTCTGGTTTATAGTATTGGTGTGGTAATTTCTTCGTAGTAGATGGCAGCAAAATGTTTTTAGTCGCTTCCGGAGGAAAAGTTGATGATTTCAATTAAAATATCTCGCTGAGACGCACAATGTCTGTTTTCATGATTACCATCCCAGCTCGTGTCTCGCACTTGTGACACCCCTTTCCGTTTTTGGTGAAAACACAAAACGAGGTACCTTTCTTTGACCTTTATCGATGTCCCGCATGAATCTTATCTGATAAGGATCCCAAACCGCACAGCAATACTCTAGAACAAGACGGACAAGCCTAGCGTGGGCAACCACTTTAGGAGATTCGTTCCATCTTCCCAATGTTTGGTTCGTCTTCCCCACAACATTTTCTGTGTGATGGCTGCAATTTAAGTTTTTCTTAATTTTAATCCCTAGGTATTTAGTTCAACTGACAGCCACTGAATTTGTTTGGTTTTCCCTGTAACCGACATTTAAGTGATTTTTGTTTAGAGACATTTGCCACTTTTAATACCATTCTAATCATGTTGCCTAAATGATTTTGTAGTTCGTTTTGAACATCTGATGGCTTTAGGACGGTAAGCGACAGCATCATCTGCTACCAATGTTAAGTAGGTTGCTGAGATTGTTTCCTATATCTTTGATATGGATTGGGAACAGCAGAGAGCTTACAATACTTCCTTTGGGAACGCCAGATATCACTTGCTTTGTTAGATGACTTCCCCTCAGTTATTACGAACTGTGACCTTTCTGAAAGCAAATCACAAACTCAATACGCATTACTTTGTTTACAAGCTGCTTGTGATGAATGGTGTCAATAGCTTTCTGGAAATCGAGAGATATGGAGTCAACTTGAGGTTCTACATCCACGCCACCCATAAGTTGACGTGGGAAAAAAAACGTTTTGCACAAGAATAATACTTTCTGAATCTCTGCCTGTTGTGTGTCAACAGATCGTATTCATTACAATGTTAGAACACTAAATGTTCAAAAATCCTACTACAAACTGTATTTTTTTAAGTACCTACTGCCATGCACTTGGCAGTAGTTTACAGATTACGAATGTGGATGTCGGTATAGAACTGTAGGAGAGTTTTCGGGAGTGTGGAGGGCGTTTACGTCTGCTGGTAGAACTGCAGTTCGCTCCTGGCAGGGTCGCCACGGTTGCGCCGCACAGCGCCGGGTTTTGCCCGCCGTCTCGTGTTTCTCGCGTTGCGCAACTGGACGACCGGCAGAGCCCGGGGCAGCTCGGCGCGTCGTGCGTGACGCACGGTCGGCACGCACAAAAAACGCGCCGCTCCACAACACAACACAGCGGAGCACAACAGGATGCGGCCGCGCCCGACCAATTCACAAAACGGCGGCAGCCACTGAATGGACCTCGCTCTGGGCTGAGGCGTGCCCAGCTGCAAGTGGTCCGCGCGCCACGCGGGCTCTGCACTAACGCACAGTGGCCACGCTCCAGGGTGGCGGCCGTCCATCAGAGATAACCGCAACCCCGCTTGTTGAGGACAGATACCTCGAATGGCGATGTCATTGACAGGGCAGGGAAGTGAGCTGGGATCCTTGCTGTCTGTTCTGTATACTAATAAGTTGGCAGACAATGAAAATAGTAATTACAGACTTGTTGCAAATGATATAGTTATCTGTAATGAACTACTGTCTGAAAAAAGCTTCACAAATATCCATTGAGACCTTGATCAACTTTTAAAATTTTGGAAAGATGGTCAACTTGTTTTAAACGTTCAGAAATGAAAATTGTATACTTCACAAAAAGCGGAGAATTAACCTATGGCAACAATTCCAGTGACACATTCATATATCTCGTGTAACAGTTTCTTTGGATATTAAATGCAGTAGGCTCATACATCTCTCTCTCTCTCTCTCTCTCTCTCTCTCTCTCTCTCTCTCTATTCGTTTAGTCGGTTCCGACTCTTCGTGGCCCCATGAACCAAATCACGCCACTTTTTCCTGTCTTGCACTTTCTCCCGTAGACCTTCCAGGTTGGAACACATTGCTTCTGTGATGCCATCGATCCATCTCATCCTCTGACGTCCTCTTCTTCTAGTTCCTTCAATCTTCCCCAGCATTAATGTTTTTTCCAGCGAGGCATGCCTTCACATTGTGTGTCCAAAGTAGGTCAGCTTTTGTTTTAAGATTAGACCTTCCAGGGAGAAATCTGGTTTAATTTGCTCCAATATTGATCTGTTGGTTCTCTTTGCCGTCCATGGAACTCTAAGAAGTTTCCTCCAACACCACAATTCGAAGGAGTCAATTCTTCGCCGTTCAGCCTTTCTAATGGTCCAGGTCTCACATCCATACATCACAACTGGAAAGACCATAGCCCTCACAATACGGATCTTTGTTGCTAGTGTTATATCTCTGGACCTTATAACCTTGTCAAGGTTTGACATCGCCTGTCTACCGAGCAACAGGCGTCTCCGGATTTCATGGCTGCAGTCACCGTCAGCAGAGATCTGGGAACCGAGATAACTGAATGTGGTCACTACCTCCATGGATTCTCCTGCTATATCCCATGAATTGGTAGGTGTAGTTGCCATAATTTTCGTTTTCTTCACATTCAGCATAAGACCAGCCTTTTCACTTTCGTCTTTCACCTTCTGTAAGAGTGTTCTCAATTCTTCTTCACTTTCTGCCAACAGGATCGTATCATCCGCGTACCTGAGGTTGTTTACATTTATTCCAGCTACTTTAATTCCTGTTTCTCCTTCATCTAGCCTCGCATTCCTCATGACATGTTCTGCATACATACAGGGTGGCAATTATTGAACTATATGAAAGAAACACATAAATTAGCACACACTTTATTAAACATGTAAACATCACTACAGATATTCAGATTTAGGTTCTAACATGTTCGTTACGCCTGCCTTCATTAACGACAATGTTCCGCAGACGAATAGCAAAATTCAGCATAACCCGCCGAAGTGTCGGAACATCGATGCTGCCGACCACCACCTGAAAGGCTCCTGAATGGTTTTGGGGTTATTGCTGCGCACCTTGTCTTTAATAAAGTCCCACAAAAAGGAGTCGCATCCGGAGAATATGAGGGCAATCTAGGCCCATGCCAGTGGCCTCTGGGTACCCCAGAGACAGAATGCGGTCACCAACTTGCTCCTACAGGACAGCAAACACTCTCCTGCTTCGATGGGTCCAAGTCCGTCTTGCATGAACCACATCTTGTCGAAATCAGGGTCACTACGGATAATGGGGATGAAATCATCTTCCACAAACTTCACGTACCGTTCGGTAGTCACCGTGCCATCGAGGAATATCGCACCGATTATTCCGTGACTCGACACTGCACACCATACAGTCACCCGCTGAGGATGGACTTCTCGACTTCGAAATGCCGATTCTCAGTCCCCCAAATGCCAAACCATGCGCATACTAATTCGATCATGGCCCGCGGCCTGCCGTTCAGTTTGAACGTCGTAACGCAAACCGTTAAGAAATTATTACCATTTTATTTCATATAATCCAATAACTGTCGCCCTGTAGGTTTGGAAGTCTAAAGATTTCCGTTCATTGCAAGGTAATGAAAAATAGCAGTCAGTCTACAAAGTAGACTGTTAAGTAACACTTGTGTGTGCCAACTTAAAAGATTGCTCACGTGTATGGAACCCATACTGAACAGAATTAACAGAAGATATTCAAAGAACGGAGCACGAATGGTCACATTGTTACTCAGAACAGCAGCACGGAAATGCCGTAAAATCTGAAATGGCAGGCACTTACAAGATGGACGCCAACTGTCTATGCGTTTTCCTGTCAGGAAGGTCACAATTCACAGTAACTGAGGGAAACTCATCGAATGAAACAGAAGTATATTCTGACGTTACCCATGAAGTGTTACAGGCTCTCTACTGTTCCTAACCTACATCAGGGATTTAGGGGACAAACGACCAGCCCTTTTAGGTTGTTTGGAAATGATCCTGTTGTTTACAATCTTCAGAAGAGCAAAACTAATTGCCAGATGATTTAGACAAAATGATTCAGGTGGTGATAAAAGTTCCAATTTACTGCAAACAATTAAAAGTGCGAGTTTATCCACATGAGAACTAAAGGGAATCAGTTAAATTTCGGATTTTAGGTTATATGGGCCGTACACGAAGAAGATCAGCATTTTCGGGCCGCACATAATGTACATAACACTAACAATAACCAACAAGAAAAAAAACGGATGGATTAATGAGAGAATAGCATCCTGTGGCGGAAGTTTCATATTGAAAATATTCAGTTTATCGTAACTTAAACGGAATTTTATGGAATTTTTTTACCGATCGTGATGATAGATGCTCATTTCTTGGGCCACATTGATACTTTGGGCCGCATGTAGCTCGCGAGCGACGGGTTGGACACCTCTGACGTAAGGACTGCAATTACGAACTATTTAAATTGGAAACATCACATAGAAAATTTTGCACTGAAGGCGATCCAGACAGTGCGCTTTAGTGGCAGAACACTTGGAAGATGGAAATATCTACTAAAGAGGCTGCCTACACTTTGCTTGTCCATCCTTTTTTGCAGTAATCCTGCATAGTTTGGTTCCTTACCTGATAGGATTGAGTCCACCGATAAAGTCCAGACAAGAGCAGCACGCCTTGCATTATCGTGAAACAGGGCTAAAGATTCACGGATAAGATACGCGAGCTGGGTAGATAACCATTAAAACAAATGCGTTTTTCCTCACGGTGAAATATTTTAACGAAATTACAATCATAGACTTTCTCCTCCAAACACGAAGATATCTTGATAGTTTTTGTGATCTCTGCAAGGCGTTTGTGTGTGTATATCTGGGAGTCCAGAAAACTTAAGTTTTATGGAATTCTTGGCTTGACACATAACAGAAACACATGAACGCATGATTGGGTGTTAATTCAGTATTTATGGCCTAATTTTTTGTAACTTCCATTTCGTTACTATTGCTGATGTAATTCTGTAGTGTAAGCGTGTATTCTGAAATTAAATTCAAGGCACTAAGTTATCCTTGAACAACCTTTATACGAGTACCTCATTTACAAAGTCATTCAATTTTGACTTGCACCTTTCTCTCAAGCCTCTGCAGAAACTAGGAAAACTTTTACCGTCATGGTGTATCGTTCCAACCGCAAGCAACTAAGTGTGTTTTGCTTTACCGGTATATTATTCTCTACTGTTCCGCTTTTGTTAGCAGACGCTCTTTGGCGCCACGTTGGAGCATCTCATTTGGCTGGGCGACAGCTCCGTGTAACAAAAACAACTTTTCGTGTTCAAAATAGATACGTTCTAAATGCTGCAAATTGCTCCGAGACTACTAATTGGATTTTGAAGAGTGAAATAATATTGAATTCGTTAGAGAAAAAGAAATTACTACAGTTCCACTTCAAAAAGTAAAGTAGATACTGACATCTATGGAATTAATATAGCTATGGAAAGAGACTATTCGTCGTTCGTTAGGGACTTTTTCATAGTTCGTCTGGGTAAAAACAGAAATCCGATGTCTTCAGCAGTTCACGAAATATGTGACGTGAACACCATAGCTGGGTCACCTTGCATATGACTTAGTTTTGGAATAAACACTATGTATGTTGGACACTCGCGGCTCTCTTATGGGAGCGGGAGGAGGGGGAGAGGGTAATTAAGAATGATGGCGATGGAAAAATTTCAGTCGAGTTAGTATTGTATTTCTGTGCTCAGTAACATGTCAAACTTCGATTTTCTACCAGAGAACGATAGTATCCTTTTATTATGCAATATAAGATTGCAATAAGTAACTGATCAACCAGGCAATCACTTAGTTTCTATAGAAGATCTGTTCACGATGATCTACAATTATGCGGCCTAGATAGTGCACCGGAGCCGGCCGGAGTGGCCGAGCGGTTCTAGACGCTTCAGTCTGGAACCGCGCGATCGCTACGGTCGAACTAAGTTCTAGGGCACTGATGACCTCAGATGTTGAGTCCCATAGTGCTCAGAGCCATTTGAACCATTAGTGCACCGGCCTTATTTGTTTAATATTGACCTATATATTTTTTTCCTTGTTGAACTTACTTTAGCTAACGTTGTTTACTTTCTACTTCCTTTTGTTTAGTGTATCACCAGATATCACCTGCAACATTTTGTTAATTTCTTTTCTGTATCTTAAACACTACTTCGTGAAGTGTTTACTTCATTTTTTTTTACCATGCCTCGCATGGTTTCTTATTTGTATGTATATTTCTATAAATCTTTATCCTCTCATGTTTCGTCTATGCATCCCTTTCATCTCAGGTCTCTTGTTAGTGGAAAAAAACTAGCTGCTAGTTCACATCACCGAACTCCTTTTACAAAACAGTGCGTGTGAGAAATCTCTATTTGTTCACTTCTAGTTCCGGGAACTACATGCAAGTCTGTAATTCGTTCTCTTGTGCCCGTACCTAGAGCTGGTCTTTACCAATGTACAAATTTTTCTCATTTTTTGTTTTTACTTCATTCGGCGTCATCTTTGAGGCATGAAATAAGACGGGAAGTTCCTGTCTTCGCTGTTTATGGTGAAACAAGAATGCTTCTACTTATCTATTTCCTTACTTGTTTATTGCTTGATACACTGAATGCTGCGTACTCTGTTCAACGGGAGTCTCATGCAAACGAGGAGATGACGTTGGAGTTATCGTGGCTCATAACAGCACCGTTAAATGCACAGTATATGTTGATTGTTTGTTACAGGTTGCTATTCCATGTAATGTATAAAGGAGCCACATGCTCGCAAGATTTATTAGATAGCGGAAACGGATTTCGCACAAATTTATGTCTCTCATTTTACTGATTCCTCGTTTCCAGTTTTCAGCAGGGACTGAACACTACATGTACCTACAAAGATTTGCGAAAGATTTCGTATGGTTATCAGCTAATCCCTTCTTCCTGCCTTACAAGATCTTGGGCTACAAGCCTCTTTATTTATTGCATTGTTCTTTTCATATTGCGCGTTATAACCGTCACGTAACACTGACGCTCTCTTGGGGTACAACGGATGGGACTTGTACACAGAAAGTTACTCTCGGGTAAGAATGACATGCCGCGTTCTGCTTGCTTGGAGCTCTTCAGCCAAACCAAAAAGCTGGACTGATGCGCCGTAAGCTCGTATTCCGTGCTTCAGGTGAAGAGTATAAAAATGATTGTAACGCATTCTGGAAGACAAAGAACACGGCATCTAGCTAAGTGCCGATATCTACTGCCTTCTGGGTCTGCTTCTGAACGAACAGAGCGCGCTGGCTTTCACAATATCCTTGTTGATTCCTACAGAGTTCCGATCTCCAGAAACTAACCTAAAACCTGTTGCAAAATTCTCGTCATCCAAAGTTTTGGGCACGTTAGATAGTAATGTATTTTCCAAACAAAGTATCATACTTACATTTAATCACATGTCCTTTAATTTAGTTCATACAACTCTTTTGAAAACACATCTCGTTCATGTGTCACACCATGCATTCTGGCATCAGAAGAGTTGTAGTTAGGCCGGCCGGAGTGACCGAGCGGCTCTAGGCGCTACAGTCTGTAACTGCTCGACCGCTACGGTCGCAGGTTCGAATCCTGCCTCGAGCATGGAAGTGTGTGATGTGCTTAGGTTAATTAGATTTAAGTATTTCTAAGTTCTAGGCGACTGGTGACCTCAGAAGTTAATTCCCATATTGCTAAGAGCCATTTGAGTCATTTGAAGAGTTGCAGTTAACGCTTCAGGAAAAAGGATTCGTCTCTCCTGTTTCAAGTACTGTCGTATACAAGCTGTTACTGTAAGTCTCACTAGCGACATAAAGTACATTGTGTGGAACGGTGTAAGTACGTTAGGAAATTGAATGGGTTATTTATGCCATATGTGCTCTTATGTGAAATGAATGTATTTTTACAGTAACTATGTATTACAAATTTGATTTCCACTTATAATATCAATATGTCAGCAGACATTTATGGTTTCGCGTATAAGAGAAGTTTGCTAACTGTCTTTTGGATGTGTCTATCGTCGATACCAAAGCGAACGTCTGTAACGTGTAACTGTCGCAGCCACTAATCTTGGCCTAGCTGGCGCTACGCAGTCCGATTTATAATGTCAAAGTGTGCTCTGTAATTCCTTCAAATCAGTGAAACCAGTACGAATGAAAGCGTCGGCTAGTTCTCGCAAATGAGCGCTGATTAGATGAACGGCCACATTATTCGCGAAGGCCGCCACGGCCTGCTGGTTGGAATGCAGTGTCACGCAGCAACTCTCTCTCTCTCTCTCTCTCTCTCTCTCTCTCTCTCTCTCTCTCTCTCACACACACACACACACACACACACACACACACACACACACACACAACAATACAACAATCTCTAGAACGGACAGACGACATACACGTTTAGCAATATTAGCAATAAAATTTCTAAACAAAATATCTATCGCCCCCAAACATAGCGAACAATTCTGTAATGCCGCTTATGTATTACAGATTGCTACGTACCTAACGCGGCAAACACTGGTACACGGGAGGCATTGCAAAATTATTCATAATGCTTCGAGCTGGAAGACATGTTAAATTAAAATTAAAAGCGAAATGACTTACAAGGTCGAGTAGACATGCCTGGTGTGAGAGCAAAAATCACAAATTTTATTTTGGTTCTGACATAATGCTTACATACGGAATATTCCAGAATAGTGTGTAAGAAAATTCCTTCATAAGTCAAATAATAATTAGAGTGGTGTACGAATGACAAACAAAAGGGAGAAACAATGATTTCTGAAGAATATTAACTTGCAGAAATACACTGCCCAACAAGACACAGAAATGGAAAAGAAATCATACTGATCTAAAATGAAAGTTTAGAGCGGGAAGCCTGACAATATGAAATTACGAATGAATTAAGAAGGGTCAGAATTCATACAATTACACAATTTATGTTTTGTTTGATCCTCAAACGTGTCTCACCACAGTTTAGTCGTTTTCACTGTTTTTCTCTGTTATTTTTACTGTAGTATATACCAACAAATTTTAAGTAGGCTTGAAATATGTTCACATCAAATTTTTTGTTGTTTACATTTCCTATGTACTTCAACATTTGTCATATTGCGTGTGTGCTGCGCCTGCCAAAAGAAATGAGTCACAAGTCTCCATATTACTCCATTTCATCTGCAACACGGGGAACCTATTGTATTATTGCTTAGAATATAAATTTTAAACAATGTATTCTGGTAAAAAGTGGCATATGCCCCTTTTTTGGCGCTTACCATTACTGTACTTGACCTGTCTTGAGCTGTACTTGGTTATTACTTGCCTGCTAAATGTGATGTTTTTACTTAAAGCTACCTGTGGGTGTTCGGTAAGATTTTGTGAACTTTTGTTTTGGAGAACTATTCCTAAACGGTAAGGATGTGGGGATCCAGGAGTGGCAGACGGGTGAACCCAGACTCGGGAGAAGAACTTCACAATATTATTGCTTCACAAAACTATTTACACAGGGCATACAACTGGTAATCTGAACGCATTCACTCTTTAAGTCGAACATTCATACGACAATTATATAAGGACACGAAATATTAATTAAAAGAATGCCATGCAATAAGTAAAAACTAGAAAATTCCAAAAAATTTAAAGGTGGTAAGGATTCAATTAAAAAGCACTGTGAACTTCAAAGCTTTAAAGGCGCCAGTAATTAAATTAAGTATCTAAACAGCAGCCCCAAGGCACCGTGGAGCATTAACACGAAAGATTAGTTTTAGGAATGCCAGTAACAGTTCAAAATAATTTAACATTAAAATATCACTTAATAGACTCAGAGACCAAGTAAATTTCAATAGGCTGGTTTTTACCTGCGACAAACAGTACACATTTAATTGAGTGCCAACTCAGGCGGTTTAAAGCGGACGCCGTTTATGGAAAAATCTTCCCCCCCCCCCTCCCACCGCTAACTTTAGAAACTACCCAATTTCTCTAATTTACTACTTACCAGCTTCTGGTCCAGGAATAATTAGTTTCACGAGTTTGTTTGCGTTTCCATCCTCCGGAGCAAGCACAGAAATATTTGTTTTCTAAATAAAAAGCGCCTTCTCTTGCTACACTATATTTCATTTCTCACAGACGTGTTTCGCCTTTTTTTCACTCTAAGGCATCACCAGTGGGACCTAGAATTATACATGGGTGGTGGTATTATTATTATTACGATGATAGTCCTCTGTTGTTGTATTGCTCTATTATTTTATCTATTATTGTGATCCGTGAGTTGTCTGGTATGTGTACTTGCTCATTCAACAGGGCTTTCTTTTATGCGTTGGTTTTCTGTAGGTGGTGATTTTCTTGCAGGATTAGGAGGTGCTTTTTTATTGTTGATCTTAATTGTTTCACGTGTTCTTCTCTAAAGAAGAATCTTATCCATGGGCTCATATTTCCCAGTGGGCTGCAGAAAACCCCTTTTCGTGTTGGTGTTACGGTTATCGGTCTTCCATACTTGACAATTGCCTTACTAATCTCTTAATATCTGAGTTTCTGCCTTTCAAAGTCAGGTGTTGTTTAATTTTCATCTTGGTTTTATAAAGCCCCAGGCGCCCTCCGCTAGCTGGAAACGACAGAGTAGGCTTACAGGAAGACATATCTGAAGTTCCCTATCGTAACGGGTCCAGTAATACACTACACACTTATCCAAGCAATAGCCGTCCCCTAAGTTACCCGCCCCCAACTTCTGCCGAATTTCGCCTAGTGTATACCCCACTGCTGTCCCTCCTTAACATCAAGAAACAATGGAGAAACGTGGGAGGTATGCGCTGCTTCTACCACGGCTGCCTCCGCTTGATCTTCAGATTCCTGCAGCTCCCCTTAAATTTGCGACTAAGCGCATCTACGACTTGTTTTTTGTCCCCATAATACATATTACTTCGAACTATAAGGTTGATATTCCGACCACCCATCGCACAATTCTTCCTGTCTTCTGAGGTCTGGCGGGAAAACAACTCGGCTCCTGCTTGTCGGTTCCTAATCTGAACTGAATTATGTTGTTATAGGGCGAAAAGGACGGCCAAAGCTTCTAACTTTATTTCAGCACCTGACAAGGCTCTCTAGCCATAAGACAAAGGCCTCCGCTCTCCATCATGTTCTTGTAACAAAATAGAGTCAACACCGAAATTAGTCGCATCTGTCTGCACAACGGAAAATTAAGTGTCAAAATAGTTCAAAGGCACCGTTGAGCATTAACAAACTTTCACGTTTGTGCGGCGTTTTAAGACTGCCTGCATGCTAGAGGGGTGCTCTCGCTGCCGAAGAAATTCCGAGTCAAAGTATCGCCACTAGCTTACTCAAAATATATCGATACCAATGTATGATATCCAGTGTGCTTTGCTATTTATAGATTGTGTTTCGGTTTTATAACAGCGTTTACTTATGCTTTCTCTTACCATTTGGTGAATTCTGTATGTTAATTTATCGCTGTGGTTTACACTCATTTTCGACTGGACGTTTAAGTTTCAGATACGCTACTTAAAATCGTTTGTTTCACTTTAAAAGTTACAGCTGTAGTTTCCCCTTGCTTCCAGTTGTTCATGGCACCAACATGGCAAGGCCATGTTGGGTAATGTTTTATCGCCAGCTCAATCAATCATCGAGGCTGTTGACCCTGCAGCTACTAAAATGCCTGCTGTCCCTCTTCAGGAACAATAACTTAGTCTATCCTCTAGCCATTCCTGCTTAGCAATTTCGTAATTTCTGTCAGTCGCATCTTTGAGACCTTTGTCTTCCCTTTTGCTTTCTTCATTTGCTATATTTTTTTTACTTTCTACTTTCGTCAGTTATGTTCACCATCTCGTCTGATATGCAAGGATTTCTACGGACCTTGTCTTTTTCCCTGTTTGATCTTCTGCTGCCTTCACTACTTCACGTACCAAAGCTACCCATTCGAGTTATATTGGATTCTTTTCCCCTGTTTTTGTCAACCTTTGCTTAGTGCTACTTTCGAAACGACCAACAAGCCTTTGGTTCTTTCTATTTATCAAGGTTCCCTCTTCTTTATATCCATTTTTATGTAGTTTCTTTAGATTTAACCTACAATTCATAAACAATGAATTGTAGTCATAGTTCACATCTGGCCCTGGAAATGTTTTGTAGTTTAAAATATGGTCCTTGATGTTTAATTTATTTCTAATACAGCCATTTTCGGTCCACAGACCACCATCAGGTACCCAAAAATATGTAGGACAGCTTACAAGGTGATATAAAATCAATGCCGTCAAATAATATAAAATCCATGGGTCGTCTATAGAATATTTTCAGCAGCTTACGACGTAATATAAAATCAATGGCGTCACGTAATAGTTACGAACGATGGATTTCATATTATTTGTCGCTATTAACTCTATATCGTCCTGTAAGCTGTTATAAATATTTTATGATACCCTGTGATAGTCTGTGCATCGAAAGCGAAGCCTGACATTGTCAGTAGTGGACGGCGGTCTTAATATGGTTTATGAAACAAAAGTTTTTAAAGTAAAAGGCTTTTAATGCCAGACCACAAGTTTCCTATTAAATTTAAAATCGATATGAAACTTCCTGGCAGATTAAAACTGTGTGCCGAACCGAGACTCGGACTCGGGACCTTTGCCATTCGCGGGCAAGTGCTCTACCAACTGAGCTACCCAAGCAAGTTTCTCATTCTGGAAACATTCCCCAGGCTGTGGCTAAGCCATGTCTCCGCAATATCATTTCTTTCAGGAGTGCTAGTCCTTCAAGGTTCGCAGGAGAGCTTCTGTAAAGTTTGGAAGGTAGGAGACGAGGTTCTTGCGGAAGTAAGGCTGTGAGGACGGGGCGAGAGTCGTGCTTGGGTAGCTCAGTTGGTAGAGCACTTGCCCGCGAATGGCAAAGTTCCCGAGTTCGAGTCTCTGTCCGGCACACAGTTTTAATCTGCCGGGAAGTTTCATATCAGCGCACACTCCGCTGCAGAGTGAAAATCTCATTCTGTTGAACTCGATAACCAGTTTCGGTTGCTATCTGCAACCGTCTTCGTCCGTGCAAACAAATGGAGGCAAAGTAGCCTAAGAAAAGTTTGTACAATCAAGTAGCGTATAAAACCTCTCTATAAAAGGTGACCAAAAAATGTAATGGAGAGCCAATTCTAGTAGCAAAAGTGAACATTTGACAATTCTATTTAACAGTGTAATACACAATATGTTAATGAGCTCGTACGAGATAACATACGGTTCAGAATGTAAAAATCGTTGAATATGCGATAGAAAGCATCATTAGCTGTAGACAGGCAATGACATGCATTCGTAAATACCAAGACAATGACTGTACATAGTTGAACATGACAGTAAACAAAGCAAGTTGTAGGCGTGCTGAAACAATTTTGGACCAGAAGTCTTAAAAAGCTCATCTCTACATCCACGTGAATTTTAAAATTACGAAGATAACAATGGCTTGAAGTTAAAAATACAAGACAGGGATACTGTATTACTTCGTTAACTGGCAACATGCTGTATGTAGGAGGTAAATCTTAAGTAACTGGTAGTAATTCAAGAATAAAATCCAAGAATATTGTTCCTAAGTCCAGAAAGTTGAAAACAATAAAAATAACTGAGGAATGAAAAAAGGAAGCTGTCTTATACAATAAACAGGCCATGTGGCAGATGTAAAAGACAGATCATACGTGAGAGTCAAATGATAAAAAACATCAAAGTATAGTGTAGGACTTAAAATATGAATAACATACCGTAATCTAGCAAGAAGATAGTAATAAAGGAAAATGCCCAGTTGCATCAAAACCTCATTGTTTGCATTAGTATAGCAGGTATTATCGTGAGAACAGTATATGTAAGTTCCAAAAACTGTCTGCTGTTCTGCAGCTGTTAACACATAAACCAAACAGTCTGCAGCAATTTTAATTTTTAATTTACAACCTGGCTTGCTCTTGGTGATGTTTTTAAATTATGTACTGTCATTCTCTTGGTATTTACGAACGCATGTCATTGCATGACTACCACTAATAATGATATCCGATGGATATTCACCGCTTTTTACTTTTTGAGCAGTATGTTATCTTAATACTTTGTACTACACTATTATATGGATTCATCAAATGTTCACATTTACTATAGAAATTGGTTCCACTTTATATGTTTAGGTCAGCTTTTATATAGTGTTTCTATATTCTACTAAATTGTACAAATTTTTTACGCTACTTTTCATTTGTTTACAGATCTGAAGGTGGATGCAGATAGCAACCGAAACTAGTTGTCGTTCTTTACAGTAATAGGAAAACTGCTGCCTAGGACTTGAAATTTTTTAGTTAAAAATATTTAAGAAACTGGTTATATTGAAAATAACATTTTTATCAGCAGTTCTGGGCTACGAATCATGACATTTCACAAATAAGCACGATTTAACATATTGAAAGATTTTTCACCCATCGTATAATAACGGTATGACAATTTACAGAAGGTGCCTACTATGCAAAACCTCGCGGCTTGTCTGTTCCCATCGAATCCAGCGACTTATCTCAATCTAGACGAACGAATAAGCCCGAAGCCGTGGCTCCAGCCATATAAACAACTTCTAGCTCTATAGGAAATATAAATGTCTCTGCTAACATCTTACTTTAACTTACCAAGACGGTACGACTTACTTTGGAGACAGAACTCTAAGCGCATAAGGCATTACGACGCCACCTAAAGCATTTCCCAAGTTGACATTTACTGTTGTAATTGTCTGAAAGCGTTTGAAACATGCGTTCCCAGCGCGGAGTTATTGGATGCCAACGTGGATCTGCCAAGGGAAACAGCATCCCGAATTCCTCATCTGAACAAAAAAATCAGACTCTTAAACAAGAATGATACTAATGAAAGGAAGAATTTATTTGGAACGTCCCGAGTTCTGTCGTAAATTAATAGTGCTATTCACTCCACTCGCTCCGATGGACGAAGATCAAAAAATGGTTCAAATGGCTCTGAGCACTATGGGACTCAACTGCTGTGGTCATAAGGCCCCTAGAACTTAGAACTACTTAAACCTAACTAACCTAAGGACAGCACACAACACCCAGCCATCACGAGGTAGAGAAAATCCCTGGCCCCGCCGGGAATCGAACCCGGGAACCCGGGCGTGGGAAGCGAGAACGCTACCGCACGACCACGAGATGCGGGCGGACGAAGATCCTTAAAAACTCTAACACCCATTTGAGGTGCACATTATGTTACAGCAGAATTACACTGAAAGGCCGGCCGCTGTGGCCGAGCGGTTGTAGGCGCTTCAGTCCGGAAACACACGGCTGCTACGGTCGCAGGTTCGAATCCTGCCTCGGGCATGGATATGTGTGACGTACTTAGGCAAGATAGGTTTAAGTAGTTCTAAGTCTAGGGTACTGATGACCTCAGATGTTAAGTCCCATAGTGCTTAGAGCCATTTGAACCAATTACACTGAAGGGCCAAAGAAACTGCTATAGGCTTCCGTATTCAAATACAGAGGTATGTAAACAGGCAGAATATGGTGCTGCGGTCGGCAACGTCTATATTAGACAACAAGTGTCTGGCGCACTTGTTAGATCGGTTAATGCTGCTACAATGACAGGTTATCAAGATTTAAGTGAATTTGAATATGGTGTTATAGTCGGTGCACGAGAGATGCGACACAGCATCTCCGAGGCAGCGATGAAGTGGGGATTTTCCCGTACAACCATTTCACGAGTGTACTGTGAATATCAGGAATAACACCCTGATTTTCATAAAGCTAAGTCTTTTTTTTTCCTAGAAGATAACGTACTTATAAAGTTTTAAGTGTCACGGCGAAAAGACTTTGAAAACTAGTGATGGTGTTGGTCTTTTCCAACATACTCACCCGGCAGTGCGACACATTTTTCCCCACGATGCCATGACCTGACGGGCACCTCGGTTGTGCAAGTATGCGTGTTGGCTGTTCTTTAAGCGTAACACGTCGAAAATCACCTCACTGTCTTTCTGGAAATACGGGACACGAAATGGTTACTTCATCTGAGGAAAAGTGGTCATTGCGTATCATTTCAAGTGAATTCTGGTGTAAGGCGGAGTTTTGGAGCCCAATGAGGCTGCCTCGTTTCGGCGGACAAACTGGTTATGAGTGTAACCAGTCGGGCAATCCAGCGGGCGGCGATTTTTGTCATGTTCAAAATGTCGTGTAAGGTATTGAAAACTGATCCGTGACTGAGTTTCAGTTTTTCCACTTTCGCCTCGATTGATATGCACTTGTCTTTGGAGCACCAGGAACCCACTCCTTTTGTCTACAGTGAGAGATGGTCTACCACTCCGCTCTTCGTCATTCGGACTTGTTTGCCCGCACTGGAAGCGCCTGCGTCACTGGGCCACTGTGTCGTACGGCGGTGCCTTCCTGCCGCACACTTCCATCAAAAAAGCATCCATTGTTGCAAAAGTACTACTCTTCTAATGCAGAAGATGAATTACCGCACCATACCCTTGTCAGTGTGCTGCGCCATTGAGGCCATCTTGCGGCGCGCTGGGGAACTGTCGCGGGGATTTCAATGTGCACCGAGACCTCTGCTACATAGATCGAGTGGCGTAGTACTATGGGTTGTATCGGACGAGAAACTGTAGCGCCAGCGGCAGAACCTGTCATACCACTACAGAGTGATGTGTGGAGGAGCAAGAGAACTCCTACGATTTTAAATCAAACAAGTACGTTTCGGAGTGGCGCAGGTTTCTGTACCTGGTGAGTCTTCCCGTGGAGAATCTTAATCCTGGAGTGTTATTATTGTTTGCAAGAACGTAACATTATATTTTTTTTGTAGCTTGATGCCGAATATTATTCTCTTTACTGTAGCGCGTAATAATGCGTATCCAAACTAGTAAGAATAATATTACAGCGATACGTTCGGATGGTATAGACATAGCAATTTCACGTTGTGCCTGATCAAAGAGATAATACTAAAACCAAAATTTTTACGGTTTCTTTCTGTAACATGTAAAAACTGAGAAGTCAGATCAATAATGGGATGAAAATAACATGAAGGAAGGCGTAGAAAGAGTCAGACTTATTGAAATGACAGTCATGGAAACAAGTGAGAAATTTCCAGTTCATAGAAGTACGTTAAGTAATAGACTTAAAGCGTGACGGGGAAAAATAGGTTGCCACGAAACCTGTTTTACGGAAAAAAAATTTTTGCTTAGCACATTCATTAGGGGACAGGAAACACTGTTACACGCTCCCATTAAAAATTTATGTAGCCTGCTTATGCCTTTGAGCACAGATGACTACTAAAAGGTAGTCTAAAAATATGCAGAGCAACTGAAAATTAAGTATCAGACCAGTAAGACGAAAATGAAAGTGGATAACGACAATTTAATGAAGAATCATAAAGAGGTAGTCAGTCTGAGGACAGCTGAATCCTTGAGTTTGCAGTCAGCAGCAGGTTTCAGAAACCGAAAAGTTCATAGATTTTTTGAAGAATTAAATCATCTGATGGACAGCTTTCCAATTTACAGCTACTTGCTATTCAGTTACAGTTTTTTGCAAAAGAAGAAAGAAAAACTTGTTTACACCTCAGATTATCATGTCTGACTAGACTCTCCAAGAATTAAACTAGCAGGATGTAATGGGTAGCAAAAATATTAAAAAGTCAACGAACATTCATAAAACCGAAATTGAGTTTTATAATTCTACCTCTAACCTCCCATTCCACCCCTGATTCTTTAAAGGTTTTAATGCCTATTTACAAAACAGCTACAAACGTCTGTTTAGTTTATAAACGACTCTATGTGGTGTTATTTGACGTTAAACATGAAAAAATATTGTTGAATATGGAAACCACGACTACATTTATTTTTAATTTCGGATTATTCAGCCACAGGCTAATGAAAAAGTCAGTTTAGAATGATTTGAAATTAACTTTAATGTTTGTTGCAAGTCGCTAAGTGCTCTTGTTTTCAAACACAGGATGTATATAGTGCGGGTAATATGCACGCCATAAGCTATGCTGCCTCAAGAAATCGAAGGTAATTCCGTCCACTGTGTTCGTTTGGCAACTTGTAAGGCCCAGTAAGACGATCACCTAGTGCCCTTAACAATACGTTCAAGGAGGAACGTCGCTGATGTGGAGACTCACACACAGCATGCGGGCTGGAGACTAGAATACCCTCAACGTGAAAACTGTGATAATCAAAAACTCCGTCAAGTATGAAACCCGCTTCATCCGTAAATAAAATGTTGTTGTCAAGTGTAAGGATGCTACCACTTGTTGCTGTATCTACTGACAGAATGTTAGTCTACAACCAAAGTCCGCTTCACTGAAGTTGATTGAGGTGGTACGGGTATATTGCATTTTGATGCATTGTTCTCCAAAACACTGCTGTGGCTCATTCCCAGAATTTGTGTGGCAAGTCTTCTTGTCGCGATTCCTGGATTGTGTTCGATTATTTCCAACACACATCTTCAAGCACTGGTGTGATTCGTGCAGGCCTACCAGCTCACAGTATCACAGAAGTGTTGACACTCCCTTGTAAACGTTAGATCTTGGGGTGCTTTTTGGCTGGATATGCTTCTTGGCACGTGTGTGCAACCTCATGCGCATGACCGTCAACCCTACCATACATGAAATGCACATCCACATTCTCAGCATTACCATAAAGTTCTACGTTATAACCAGTACTCGTACAACACAACTGACATTTCGCAAACAACTGACATGAGCGCCACTCTGACTGGATACTGAACTGTTGTATACATTCTGTTTAGAGCTCCACGTGCAAAAAAACACACCACATACCAGCACGCTGCGTTTAAACAAAATCTCATCAGCAGTAAACACAAAGTTACAATTACCTCTCAAACGGTTCGTTTGCAGGCCTACGTTTACTGAGGAGGAGGGGGAGGAGATTAGTGTTTAACGTCCCGTCGACAACTAGGTCATTAGAGACTGAGCGCAAGCTCGGGTGAGGGAAGGAAATCGGCCGTGCCCTTTCAAAGGAACCATCCCGGCATTTGCCTGAAGCGATTTAGGGAAATCACGGAAAACCTAAATCAGGATGGCCGGAGACGGGATTGATACGTTTACTGAGACATTAGCTTCTAGTACCATGTACTTTCAACTCTATACATTTACGCCGTTGATTATGATACAGCCTGTGTATTAAAAGTATTGTTTAGTGTAAAGAACATTCCAATACAGCCTTCAGAAATTACAATAATTTGGAAAGGACCGTACGTGTCAACATTAACCGACTTCAACTACCTGCAAATAAAAAAATTGGAATAACATGGGGTTTTATTAGAACCAGAAAAATACAAAAGTTCAAAAAACGTCCGACAGACGGCGCTTCATCTGATCAGAATAGCAATAATTAGCATAACAAAGTAAGACAAAGCAAAGATGATGATCTTTACAGGAAATGCTCAATATGTCCACCATCATTCCTCAACAATAGCTATAGTCGAGCAATAATGTTGTCAACAGCACTGTAAAGCATGCCCGGAGTTATGGTGAGGCACTGTCGTCGGATTTGTCTTTCAGCATCCCTAGAGATGTCGGTCGATCACGATAGATTTGCGACCTCATGTAACCCCAAAGCCAGTAATCGCGCGGACTGAGGTCTGGGGACCTGGGAGGCCAAGCATGACGAAAGTGGCGGCTGAGCACACGATCATCACCAAACGACGCGCGCAAGAGATCTTTCACGCGTCTAACAATATGGGTTTGAGCGCCATCCCGCAATAAACATCGTACGTTCCAGCAGGTGTTTATCAGCCAGGCTGGGGATGATGCGATTCTGTAACATATCGGCGTACCTCTCACCCGTCACGGTAGCAGCTACAAAACCAGAATTACGCATTTCCTCGAAGAAAAAGGCCCTATAACGGTAGAAGTGGTAAATCCAACCCATACCGTGACTTTCTCGTCGTGCAATAGACTTTCCACGACAGTTCTAGGATTTTCGGTAGCCCAAATTCTGCAGTTGTGGGCATTGACAGACCCTCGAAGCGTGAAATGAGCTTCGTCGGTCCACAACACGTTACTCAACCAATCGTCATCTTCCGCCATCTTTTGAAACGCTCACACCGCAAATGCCCTCCGCTTCACTAAATCGTCAGGTAACAGTTCATGATGCCGATGGATTTTGTACGGATAGCATCGGAGGGTACGCCCAAGTGCCAACCAAACAGTAGTGTATGGAATGCCGGTGCGACGTGCGACTGCAAGAGCGCTGACTTCCCCGTGCATAGACGAACCGGCTACAGTCTCCATTTCTTCCTGAACTGTCTCAGCAACATTACGCCTTGTGCTCTGTCGGTCACTGCGGGGTCTATCGCCTAAAAAACCCGTGGATTCGCACTTTGAAATCATTCTCGCCACAGCTGCATTTGTCAACGGACCTTTACCCGTTCGTATGGCGATAGGATCGTAACGCTGAACTAACACATTCCCCATTCTGATAATACAGCTTCACTAAAAGCGCCTTTTCAGGTAACGTCAACATGCTGCGACTGCTGGTGCATCTGATTCTCTCTCTCATTACATCTCCTTTCATATACGATTGTCATGCGCAGTCACTGACGTTTTGCTGTCCACGTAGAGGATGCTCAACTGAATAATTTTAGGTAGGAAACCTGGTGCTGAAGTAGCCAGCTGAAGGAAGTAACAGGAATAAAATCACATCACTGTGCACTGTTTTATTTGTATTAGTTACAGTTAACTTCAAATACAATCACTGACACAATAAACGTACCTAAAATGCCTGGGATGGCAGAACGGAGCGAATTACGTCGTGGAAAAGGGCAAAAATTAGTTCCTGTCAGTTGTACTCAACATGCAAACTTTATTTCCCAACACACAATATTACAACAAGGATGCAAAACACTCAAAACTTTAATCGACCTCCCTTGATTAACTTCAGATCGGCTGTAGGCCACACTCAAAATCCAAGACACAAGGCCTAAGCAAGAAATTGAAATACAAGGTTCTTCTGGAGGTTTCACCCAAAAATATTTTCTAATCTTCAATCTAAACAGTCTGAAGGCCTTAGCAATTCAATTTTAATGGAACCTGGCTGGAGGCCGCATATTAAGCAATGAGTTACAATCAAAAGGCAGAAGGCCCTATCTTAAAACATTTCATACAAAATTCGGCTGAACGCCCCTATAAAGAATAACAATCTCATGCCTTAAGGCCAAGACAAGAAAATTAATTTAAGAGATATTAATACTCATCTGAAGGCCACATATCAACAAAATATTTTTGACGGCTTAATACCCAGAAAAGGAGTTTGAATTTAAAAGGCAGAAGGCGTTAACTTAAAACATCTCATGTAAAATTCGGCTGAAGGCCCCATATAAAAGAATAACAATCTCATGCCTTAAGGGCAAGGCAAGAATATTAACTTAAGACATTAACACTCGGTTGAAGGCCACACATCAACAAAATAACTAAAACCCAAACAGAAAAATTACTACCCATTTTGGTGAGACAGGCAGCCTGTCCAACGACTTCTCAATTAGAAGGCAACCCAACCGACAGACAGCCGACAGACCAATCAACAATATCAATTCCGCTCCACACAACCAGCAAAACGACCACAAGATTTCAATACAACGACGCACAGAATATTGGCGCCCACAACGACCAACAACACCTCAGCTGTCCAACTACACGCCGCGCTGGTCAGCAACACCTCCACGAGGAAAATACACCGCCGAAGATTACGTCAACAACCAGGGCAGGTAACCGGAACGTCAACGGCCACAAGACAGAAGATACCGCTGGACAACTTCAATAACAGGGAATAAATTAAGTTAAGCTCCACAGGAAGACGGCTGGAATCTTAGATGACTTAAATACACACATGTTGTTGTCCCAAAAGCGACCACCAGGATCAATCGAAGAAATGTGAACAGTTGAGGCTCGAGGACTCAGCTTTCATGTCCAAGATCGGTGGGCGACGAACTTCGTAGCACTCGCCAGCAGCACCTCACACTCCAACCGCGCATGCACACCGCCAGCGGCCCCGGTCAGAGTATGCACAACGGAGAATTCCTTGCTGCTTCACGCCAACCGACGGACTGCCTGCCCAGGCCCGGAAACGGTGAAAGGACCAAATACAGGGCTATTACAAATGATTGAAGCGATTTCATAAATTCACTGTAGCTCCATTCATTGACATATGGTCACGATACACTACAGATACGTAGAAAAACTCTCAAAGTTTTGTTCGGCTGAAGCCGCACTTCAGGTTTCTGCCGCCAGAGCGCTCGAGAGCGCAGTGAGACAAAATGGCGACAGGAGCCGGGAAAGCGTATGTCGTGCTTGAAATGCACTCACGTCAGTCATAGCAGTGCAACGACACTTCAGGACGAAGTTCAACAAAGATCCACCAACTGCTAACTCCATTCGGCGATGGTATGCGCAGTTTAAAGCTTCTGGATGCCTTTGTACGGGGAAATCAACGGGTCGGCCTGCAGTGAGCGAAGAAACGGTTGGACGCGTGCGGGCAAGTTTCACGCGTAGCCCGCGGAAGTCGACGAATAAAGCAAGCAGGGAGCTAAACGTACCACAGCCGACGGTTTGGAAAATCTTACGGAAAAGGCTAAGGCAGAAGCCCTACCGTTTACAATTGCTACAAGCCCTGAAACCCGATGACAGAGTCAAACGCTTTGAATTTTCGGCGCGGTTGCAACAGCTCATGGAAGAGGATGCGTTCAGTGCGAAACTTGTTTTCAGTGATGAAGCAACATTTTTTCTTAATGGTGAAGTGAACAGACACAATGTGCGAATCTGGGCGGTAGAGAATCCTCACGCATTCGTGCAGCAAATTCGCAGTTCACCAAAAGTTAACGTGTTTTGTGCAATCTCACGGTTTAAAGTTTACGGCCCCTTTTTCTTCTGCGAAAAAAACGTTACAGGACACGTGTATCTGCACATGCTGGAAAACTGGCTCATGCCACAACTGGAGACCGACAGCGCCGACTTCATCTTTCAACAGGATGGTGCTCCACTGCACTTCCATCATGATGTTCGGCATTTCTTAAACAGGAGATTGGAAAACCGATGGATCGGTCGTGGTGGAGATCATGATCAGCAATTCATGTCATGGCCTCCACGCTCTCCCGACTTAACCCCATGCAATTTCTTTCTGTGGGGTTATGTGAAAGATTCAGTGTTTAAACCTCCTCTACCAAGAAACGTGCCAGAACTGCGAGCTCGCATCAACGATGCTTTCGAACTCATTGATGGGGACATGCTGCGCCGAGTGTGGGAGGAACTTGATTATCGGCTTGATGTCTGCCGAATCACTAAATGGGCACATATCGAACATTTGTGAATGCCTAAAAAAACTTTTTGAGTTTTTGTATGTGTGTGCAAAGCATTGTGAAAATATCTCAAATAATAAAGTTATTGTAGAGCTGTGAAATCGCTTCAATCATTTGTAATAACCCTGTATATGTCGGCCGATGAGACGACCAACCAACGGTCGTCCCGCTCCAACCTCCCTCCGTCGGGCAGTTCATGTGTGTCGCCAGCGGTCGGCGAGCACTGGCTGTCGGCGCCTCACCGGCGCTCCGTCCCCCCGACTTCCCTGCTGCTGCGTCCCAACTGCGCTGCTGGTCCGCCTCCAACTGACTGCCAGACACGACGACCCGGAAATACTATCGGTCGCTCCAGAGATGGTACGGCAGTATACTTATTGATACACGCTACTGCTGCAGCTCACGGGTAAGTAAGGCAGGAAGTTAGAGGCGCCAGTAAATGGAATAAGAAAACGAGGCGGCAGTACCGTAATAAAAGATGACAAACAATAAATGGCATGAACATGAGCCGTGCACGTCTCAGTACCGTTTGTACTGTATCTTACGAAACGCGCTGTAACTGATGGCCATCAACCTCAATGCAAGCATGAAATCGGCGATCAAGATCCTGGCGCACCCTAACAAATATCCCTGGTGTGTTTCAAATCACATCACAGGCAGCTACAATACTGGTAACTTATTCCATCTCCGTATCCGCTGGGGTCTCATACGCAAGTGACCATGTATCCTCAAAAGAAATAATCGTGAGAATGCAGGTCACATGTTCTCACAGTCCATGGAATAGGACCTCCCCTTCCACTCCAGCGACCATGAAGTACAGGTTTAAGATGGTTGTGGCCGTCCACACTGGAGTGAGGCGGTGCACCATCATGCCGTATTCACACCCTCCCTCGGACACGCTACGTTCTCCAATAACTGAGGTAGAACTCTTTTCACGGACCTCAAGTCACCCAGGTGGCCATTCGGGCGGTCAGATAGAAGATACGGCTCGTCGTCCTTGTTTCATTGCAGTAAATAAGGGATGTACATGTAAATGATCAGCATAGTACGTGTACACTTGTACGTATGTTAGTTCTAAATAAGTTAGAAAACAGTAATGCTGGACAAAGCAGCAGATGAATTTACTTCTATATCTCCTTAAGCTGGTTTCTCCGACCCCAGGTTCCGTATCTCCGACCCCAGGTTCCCTACCTCAAATCCTCTATGACCTGTAAACTTTTTAAACGCTCTTACAGAAACACCTTATATATATAAACTAGTATTGGTATGCGTTTTAGTTGCAGCTGAGCAGCGGAGGCACCCGCATCTCTGGTGAAGCGCGCTACCTGCTCTAGACGTAAAGAGGAGCTGCGAAGCCGTGCTCCGACTGTGACGCAATGCTAGCGCAAATTGTCGTGTGTCATTATTACGACTCTGGAAATTTGTCGTGTTCTCTAGAGTCACAGTATGGGCAGAAACACACAGAAGAAGAAGAAGACAGTCGTTGATAAGAAGACAGTCGTTGATAAGAAGACAGTCGTTGATAAGAAGACAGTCGTTGATAAGAAGACAGTCGTTGATAAGAAGACAGTCGTTGATAAGAAGACAGTCGTTGATAAGAAGACAGTCGTTGATAAGAAGACAGTCGTTGATAAGAAGACAGTCGTTGATAAGAAGACAGTCGTTGATAAGAAGACAGTCGTTGATAAGAAGACAGTCGTTGATAAGAAGACAGTCGTTGATAAGAAGACAGTCGTTGATAAGAAGACAGTCGTTGATAAGAAGACAGTCGTTGATAAGAAGACAGTCGTTGATAAGAAGACAGTCGTTGATAAGAAGACAGTCGTTGATAAGAAGACAGTCGTTGATAAGAAGACAGTCGTTGATAAGAAGACAGTCGTTGATAAGAAGACAGTCGTTGATAAGAAGACAGTCGTTGATAAGAAGACAGTCGTTGATAAGAAGACAGTCGTTGATAAGAAGACAGTCGTTGATAAGAAGACAGTCGTTGATAAGAAGACAGTCGTTGATAAGAAGCCGCCGACGCCGCAAACCAGTAGGATTGCGGATGGGAAGCGTGAAGAGCATCATGTACCTGTCCCCCCTCTGTACATCCAATAGAGTGGAGGGTCGTGGACAGAGGTATGTGATGTTATAGGCAGCTGCTGCAGCGAGGAGGTTGGCGTCTAGTCACTTGACTCAGGCGCCGTCATCCAACTACAGGCAGCGAGTGCAGCCGACCACCGCGCACTTACGAGCGCTGTGGCCGCCCACGTTGTGGATCCACCCAGCGTGTAGAAGACGACCGCGCCAAGACAGCGCGAGAAGCAGTCCGAGGCCCCGATCACGGGGTTGCCTTTGATTTGCGACGAGGAGACAGTCCAGTAGAGCTGTCACGTGCAGGATTACGGGGTGCAACTATCAAACTGCACAACCGGACGAATAGGAAGAGGTCTCCGTTGTTCGTCGTAGTGGGCACTGCGACGGATGGCCGCGACATCTTCGGGTTAAGGAAGCTTCTAGGCTTCCCTGTGACGGCAGAAGCTCTCCCCCTGGGCATGGACCCTAAGCCACGGTGCTTCAGGTGCCAAGCCGAGGGGCATGTGGCCAAATACTGCCGCAACTCGTCACGGTGCGTGAAGAGCGCTGGCGAGCGAGACACCCGCGCCTGCGACAGAAGAAGAGAAGCAGCGCAGACCTGCGCTCGCTGCGGCGGGCCACACGTGGCCAACTGGCGTGGCTGCCCGGCTTTTACCGGTGGAGGCTGCGCTGGCGAAAAGGCACAACCTGAGAGACGACGACGAAGGCGCCGCCGTAAGAAGATGGAGCCGGAAGGTGAGAAAACTGCTCCCACTGCCAACAGGCGGCCGGAATATCGCTCCAGTGGGGCGGGGGACCGGCCGCCGACGGCGGCTGAGCAGGCGCCGCAAGTACAGGAGATGCGCGCCATGCTGGCGGCCGCGGCGGAGGAGGCGATTGCGGCCTTCAAAGCCGCCATGGAAGAGGACAGGGCGGCCTTCGAGGCCACCCTGACCGCAGACACGACGGAGGCATGCAACATGCTGCGCCAGTTGCGCTCGCACACGGCCCAAGACATCCGCGCAAAAGCAGCAGGCGGAGAAGAGAAGTCAGCCGCCGCTCCCCTGATGGAGCAGCCGGCGGCAGGGCACACCGAGGAGGAAGAAGATGGAACGCGCCGCACCAACACCGAAGCCCATCGGCTCCGAGCAGCTCTGCTCCGACGAGTGGGCAAGCAGGACTATAAGGACGCTCAAGGACTTGGGCTACGTCATCCCCAACACGGGGAAGACGCAGCCACGGCCCTCATTGAGCCTGTCTGCACAGCCGACAAGAGAGGAGGGGGTGCCGGTACGCGGTCACCCATCTCCGAGCGCTTGGCTTCGACGCACGCACCAGGCGCCGATGGACGACCTGGGCCCTCCCCCGCGTAAAGTCACCACTGACAGCGCGGCTGGTGCACACAGTGCTGCAGCACAGTCTAGGACTGATGTCTTATGACGAAACTTGGCATGAAACGGTATACGATTGCATGATGCTCCCTTCTAACATAACTTAGCCTTGCATAACCTATCGCTGTCAGCAAGACATCCGCTACTGCTCTTACTACCCGACCTAACTATCGCAGAGATTTTTTCCCTTGGCGCTTGCTTGGCATTTTTTTCCCTCTGATCTTAAAACCGCTACCCTTCGTTCGATTTTCGACCCAATCTATCTCCAGATGAGCGCGTATAAATGGCTACTCTTAGCCAGACGTTCGCAAACATCGCAGTACCCACATCGTGCGACACCTCACTTTAGTGAATACTAACCCTTTATGCAGAGATGGCAGTAGACCTTTTGAGTTGGTCATCATGCCGGTGTGGTCGTGGAGGGGCTCCACCTCTTTTATACTGGGTGTCCCAGCTATCTTGTCCACCCAAAATATCTCTGGAACAATAACAGTTATTGGAAAATGACTTTCACCGGTATCAATGAACGACTGGAACCCATGAATGTACATATTTGGAAACATTCTAAAACGAAAGCATATGTGTTTTTTAACACAAACTTATGTTTTTTAAATGGACCTCCTATATTTTTTCTTCAGCAATCCATAGCATGACAAAGCACATACACAATGGCGTTGATTGCATCGCAATATTCCCATTACATCCCGAGATATTAAGACGCGAAGTTGACGCTTGAAACACCAGACATGCGCTGCTAGCGCACGCCCTGAGGCTCAGGCGTGAACCCCATGCTGCCCGTAATTGCGATGTGATTGACATGCGTAATCACACTCCCATACTTATCAAGAAGGTCCGAAACGAATAATACGGTCTGCTGCCATCAAAACTTTTAGTCCACTTGCTCGTTTCACTAAAACCATCAACATGAATTTTACTATTACGAGTGAATGATTAACTGTCACTTGCGCTAGATCTACAGTAAAGTTTTAGCGTTGAACGGCATTACCTTTTTAGTAACGGGTTCACGATAAGCGAAGTTAACTTTGTGACTAACGTTGTGGTACACAGATATGCTACAGAACCGCATCACCCCTAGCCTATGGGATAAATACCTGCTGGAATGTACGACGTTAATGCAGGTTGGCAGCAGACCGTATTATTCGTTCGGACTTCTTGATAAGTATGGAAGTGTGATTACGCATGTCAATCACATCGCGATTACGGGCAGCATGGGGTTCACGCCTGAGCCTCAGGACGTGCGCTAGCAGCGCATGTCGGGTGTTTCAAGCGTCAACTTCGCGTCTGAATGTCTCGGGATGTAATGGGAATATTGCGATGCAATCAACGCCATTGTGTATGTGCTTTGTCATGCTATGGATTGCTGAAGAAAAAATATAGCAAGTCCATTTAAAAAACATAAGTTTGTGTTAAAAAACACATATGCTTTCGTTTTAGAAGGTTTCCAAATACGTACATTCATGGGCCCCAGCCCTACGTTGATACCGGTGAAAGTCGTTTTCCAATAGCTGTTATTGTTCCAGAGATATTTTGGGTGGACAAGATACCTGGGACACCCTGTATAATTATAATGCGTTTCAAGATAAAGAGAAATGTAAACGGACAGAATACGGCCCTTACAAAAAGTGTATGGAGCAGTTGTTAGATCGGTTACTGCTGCTACAACGGCAGGTTATCAAGATTAAAGTGAGTTGGAACGTGGTGTTACAGTCGGCACGTGAGTAATGGGACATAGCATCTCCGCGGTAGAGATAAAGTGGGGATTTTCCCATACAACCATTTCACAATTGTACCGTGAATATCAGGAATCCGGTAAATCAAATCTCCGACATCGCTGCGGCCGGAAAGAGGTCCTGCAAGAACGGGACAAAGGACGACTGAAGCGCCTCGTTCAATGTGACAAAAGAGCACCCCTTCGGTAAATTGCTGCAGATTTCAATAATGGGCAATCAACAAGTGTCAGCGGTCAAATCATTCTTCGCAACATCGTCGATATGGGCTTTCGGAGTAGAAGGCGCACTCATGTACCTTAGATGACTGCACGACACAAAGCTTTACGCCCCGCCTGGGCCCGTCAACACCGACGATGGAGTGTTGATGACTGGAAACTTGTTCTTTGGTCGGACGAGTCTCGTTTCCAATTGTATCGAGTGGATGGACGTATACGGATATAGGGACAACCTCATGAATCCATGGACCCTGCGCGTCAGCAGAGACCTGTTCAAGTTGGTGGAGTCTCTGTAATGCAAAAATAGACAATGTCTTATGGGATAACAGCAATCAGTGATTTTACAATGTTACTTAAAATCCGTCTTGATTGCAAATTTGTTTTATTCATATGACCGGTTTCGGTTCATTCAGAACCATTTTCACATCTGTAAAAATATTGATACTAATTTACTATTTCACGGAAGCAAATCTCTGTAATGGTGTGGAGCGTGGGCAATTTGAGTGATATGAGACCCCAGATACCTTCCTAGATACGACTCTGACACGTGACTCGTATGTAAGCATCTTTTATGATCACCTGCATCCATTCATGTCCACTGTGCATTCCGACGGACTTGGGCAACTGCCGCAAGACAAAACGACACGCCACACACCCAGAATTGCTACAGATTGGCTCCAGGATCACTCTTCTTAGTTGAAACACTTCCACTGGACACCAAACTCTCCAGACACGAATATTATTGCCGCGCGGGATTAGCCGAGCGGTCTGGGCGCTGCAGTCACGGACTGTGCGGCTAGTCCCGGCGGAGGTTCGAGTCCTCCCTCGGGCATGGGTGTGTGGGATTGTCCTTAGGATAATTTTGATTAAGTAGTGTGTAAGCTTAGGGACTGATGACCTTAGCAGTTAAGTCCCATAAGATTTCACACACATTTGAACATTTTTGAATATTATTGAGCATATCTGGGATGTCTTGCAACGTGCTGTTCAGAAGAGATCTCCACCCCCTCGTACTCTTACGGATTTATGGACAGTAGTGCAGCATTCATGGCGTCAATTCCAGTCAGCGGTACTTCAGACATTAGTCGAGTCCACGCCACGTCGTGCTACGGCACTTCCG
Source organism: Schistocerca serialis cubense (assembly GCF_023864345.2). Lineage (NCBI taxonomy): Eukaryota > Metazoa > Arthropoda > Insecta > Orthoptera > Acrididae > Schistocerca > Schistocerca serialis. The sequence continues at coordinate 168,087,659 of NC_064643.1, read as the reverse complement.
CATGATCGCGGAGGCCCTACACGATGTTAGGCTGGTGTACCAGTTTCTTTGGCTCTTCATATATACACTACTGGCCATCAAAATTGCTACATCACGAAGATGACGTGCTACAGCCGCAAAATTTAACTGACAGTAAGAAGACGCTGTGATGTGCAAATCATTAGCTTTCAGAGCATTCACACAAGTTTGGCGCCGATGGCGACACCTACAACGTGCTGACATGAGGAAAGTTTCCAACCGATTTCTCATACACAAACAGCAGTTGACCGGCGTTGCCTGGTGAAAAGTTGTTGTGATGCCTCGTGTAAGGAGGAGAAATGCGTACTATCACGTTTCTGACTTTGATAAAGGTCGGATTGCAGCCTGTCGCGATTGCGGTTTAACGTATCGCGACAGTGCTGCTCGCCTTGGTCGAGATCCAATGACTGTTGGCAGAATATAGAATCAGTGGGCTCATGAGGATAATACGAAAGGCAATGCTGGATTCCAACGGCCTCGTATCACTAGCAGTCGAGATGACAGGCATCTTATACGCCTGGCTGTAACGGATCGTGCAGCCACGTCTCGATCCCTGAGTCAACAGATGGGGACGTTTGCAAGACAAGAACCATCTGCACGAACAGTGTGCAGCAGCACGGACTATCAGCTCGGAGACTATAGTTGCTGTTACCCTTGACGCTGCATCACAGACAGGAGCGCCTGCGAAGGTGTACTCAGCGACGAACCTGGGTGCACGAATAGCAAAATGTCATTTTTTGGAGGAATTCATCCGTGTTTAGCTGTATCGCGGTGAACGCACATTGGAAGCGTGTATTCGTCATCGCCATACTGGCGTATCACCCGGTGTGATGGTATGGGGTGCCATTGGTTACACGTCTCGGTCACCTCTTGTTCGCATTGACGGCACTTTGAACGGTGGACGTTACATTTCAGATGTGTTACGACCCGTGGCTCTACGCTTCATTCGATCCCTGCGAAAACGTACATTTCAGCAGGATAACGCACGACCGAATGTTGCATGTCCTGTGCAGGCCTTTCTGGATACAGAAAATGTTCGACTGCTGCCCTGGCCAGCACATTCTCCAGATCTCTCACGAATTGAAAACGTCTGGTCAATGGTGGCCGAGCAACTGGCTGGCCACAATACGCCAGTCACTACTCTTGATGAACTGTGGTATCGTGTTGAAGCTGCATGGGCAGCTGTACCTGTACACGCCATCCGAGCTCTGTTTGTCTCAATGCCCAGGCGTATGAAGGCCGTCATTATGGCCAGAGATGGTTGTTCTGGGTACTGATTTCTCAGGATTTATGCACCCAAATTGCGTGAAAATGTAATCCCATGTGAGTTCTAGTATAATATGTTTGTCCAATGAATTCCCGTTTATCATCTGCATTTCTTCGTGGTGTAGTAATTTTAATGGCCAGTATTGTATATAATTGGGAGGTGATAGTTAACAATTGATGACCACATACATTTACTTTGTGCACATGTATTTGCATCCCATAGGGTCGTCTCTGCGGAATGAGTGGAATATGTGTGCAGGTGAGGGCAGTGTCAGGTGCCAGTGCAGCCGCAAGTAGCAAGTGGTTGTGGCGCGGCGTGAATGGCCCGTCCGGTGGCCGCTGCAGCCCGCCGCTAATTAGAAACGAAGTGAGTCGGCTGCCGGCGTTATTAAGGCGGCTAATTGCCGCAAATGGAGCGCCTAGCCTCGCCTCTGGCCGCCGTGATGTCAGCGGCGCGGGGCGTGCGAACCGGCCGACCCGCCGCCTCTGCTGCTGCTGGGAGCCTGCGACAACGGCGGCGCCGCCGCGGTAGGCCGCCCCTCACCACAGCCGCTGCAGCTCTGCCACACACTGTGACCGCCCGCTTAATAGCGCTTGGCTCCATCTTTGGAACACAGTGAAGCAGCGACTGTGCGTGGCATGGATTTGGCAGGTCAGTGGTAGGTTTACAGAGTGTATCTGGCACAAGATTTCTACGCACAGGTCGCAGTTTCCTTAAATTACAGGCCATTATCTGGTGTCCCAGATGTCTTCAATTGGGTTTAGATCAAGCGAAATGGAGGGCCAAGACGACAGCGTGATTTCGCTACCGTGTTCCTCAAACCTATTCTGGCCTTGTAGCACAGAGACTTATCCTGCTGGAATACGCCACTGCTGCCAGCGAAGACAAGCGTGAGGGGATGTAGGTGATCCGCAATAATGTTGTCATAGTGCACAGTTGTCTGGTGCTTTTTGTGGTGTCACCACCAGACACCACACTTGCTAGGTGGTAGCTTAAATCGGCCGCGGTCCATTTAGTACATGTCGGACCCGCGTGTCGCCACTGTGTGATCGCAGACCGAGCGCCACCACAAGGCAGGTCTGGAGATACGATATAGCACTCGCCCCAGTTGTACGACGACTTTGCTAGCGGCTACACTGAAGCCTTTCTCTCATTTGCCGAGAGACAGTTAGAATAGCGTTCAGCTAAGTCCATGGCTACGACCTAGCAAGGGGCCATTAGCCTTACATAGTTTGATACTTACCGTATAAAGCATGTCTCTACAAGAACGTTGTAAACCAATGAAGATATAAAAGTTAAGTATAGCAGCTACGTACTTTTCTTGCTACCATTCACTACTTATCCTGTTCCAGAATTCACGCCCGTCTACGTTAGATAGCTTCCTTTTCGGCCGCCTCTATCTACAAGGTGTTGGCAAATTTGCAAACACATCACTTTTCATTACTATCAGTGCTCCTAAGGTGCACAGACGAATGTCCCCCACAGAACTACGCTGCTGCCACTGGCCTACGTCCGTGGAGCGTTGTATGCTGCGAGCAGCCAGTCGTTTACATGACGAAGTACACAAACACGACCATCGACAGTGTGTAACAAGCTATGGAATTCATTCGACACGGCGAATCGTTATCACCGATCCACTAGCAAAACTCGACGATCCTGCGGTCATTGCAATAGTAACTGACGATGCCATTGGGCCAGTACGGGAACATGTGCAGCTCAACGTTGAGAAATGTGCGCCGAACGGTGTGCTCCAAAGCAAGTGTGCCTGCCCCACCAACGTACTCTGTCGTCAGATCCGTCACGGATGATCACCTATCTTGCTTTAGATAGCACGCAAGGTCGTGACCCCCATGTTCTGTGAAGAGACCAGCACGTCGTACACCTTGTCGCCTTCTCGTGGTGTCACACTTCCTTGAACCACTTGCCGTAGATGCTCACGAGTGTAGCATGCGAATGGCCGACGAGATTCGTCGTTTTCGAGATTCTCGTTCTCTGGTGCCACGTCATAACAATGTGTCATTTCTCAAAGTAATTTATGTTGGTGAATTTTCAGATTTTCAGCTCATATGGTTGTAGAATGGTTCCCCACTTTTCTCTGCTCCACTTATACATTTTCACTACCGCAACGCCACCAGGTGCATTCAGTGTGGTCTTTGGGTACTTGCCATAATGTTGTCTCAGAGGAGAGCCTTGAAATTATGACAACGCTTTCGATAGAAAAGCTTTTAACAGGCTGTGGTTGTAGAGTTATTATCCATGTTATCCCAGAAATATTGAACACACTTCGAGCAGTTGTAGAGGGCGCCTTGAGGAACAAACCGATGGTAGGAAACAGTCTCTGGAAACTTCATCCAAAGACGCTACAGAGCGTCGAAGTTATAGGTGCAGGCATTCTGCCACTAAGCCACACCTTCGGCAACAAACGTGACTTTGCACGCTGACGGACCATACACCATAACAAATTATCCAGTGATCGCAACTCATTGCCATGACCGCCGATGGAGAAGATGGAGTTAGCTCTGTGCAGAAAGACCTTAACTCCTACGAATGTGATACTCTATGGCCTTGGTGAGTGATGGTTTGAGAGATGGGTTCCCATTTGCAGTTTATTTTTCTCCTGGATACCGAAAAACATTACACATTTTAGAGGGTTCCAGGAGGAAAGTAAATTGCGGATGGAAACGCATCTCAAACTAACATCCACCAAGGCAACAGAGCATCACATTCACAGGAGATTAAGCCTTTCTAGTCAGCAGCGAACCCCATCTCTTCCGTAGGCAATCATGGCTATCAGTCGAAATCACTGAATTACAAACAACATTGCGAGACGTTCCTTCTACAGGTCGCCAGTGTTCAGACTCATATTTTCTGCTGCAGTGGTGACCTAACATCAGGGGCTGGAGCCTATAACTTTGATGTTCCATAGTGGCGTTGGATGACGTTTCTGGACATCGATCACTAAGCATGATTTGTTCCTCTAGACACCCTCTGCAACCCCTCGAAGTTTTCTTCCACATTTCTGAGACACCTTCTATACATCTTTAACATAAATGTTTCATTTAACAAAACTGTAAATAAATTCGGTGTACAGTGCCAAAAAAATGTAACGTAATTGATAAGTATATTATAATTTTCACTGTAAAGGCGAAAAATTATAATCTAAGAAGAAAAAGATCATATGAAACTTTAAAAATGTGCTGTCGGTAGAAAAACATCAATATTGGCCAAAAAGGTACAGAAATTGTCAAAAAATAACACCAAAGGTGGTCAAAATCAGCATGGAGATTGGCTAAATATTGAAGAATTGTGTGGAGTTGCTATGAAATTGCTGACTCCTGGCGTCGAGTGCAGTTCCTCGTGAAAAGAAAAAATCTTGCGGGACCTGGATCTAGAGCGTTTTCTAGAGTTCCTTGATTCGTAGACGCACAGGTAAATAAGGTGAATCACTGCCGAAATCTATAGATTGCGCCCCAGGGCCACATTTCATTTAACAATATGGAAAGTTCTTGCAAACAACTGTAACCTCAGAGATGCGTGTGGAAGACGGTGGGAACAGTCCTTGCGTGTGAGTGCCTATAACATTCCCTGTACGACAGTGAAACTGTGGGCTTTGAAGTGCAGAAGAAAATGTGGACCAGCCTCAATGGAATAAGGACAGACCATGATGGTATGTGTGTGGACTCGTCCTGGCGTATGTCAATAAGGCGCCAGCAGATAAAACCTCTGCCACATCTGTATGACTAAAAGGCTAAAATGATCACATGTCCAGTTGCAGCTTGCCTTCCTTCATATAATAATCGACAAAATTTAAAATGTTGTCATAATATTCTCATTGAGAGCTATAATCATACGTTAAAGGTTTAAAACCATAAATATTAAAATTAAGAAATGTATATATGTTTGGAGGCAGTGTAACTCATGGCGCGCAAATTACCCCCACCGTATTCATACAGTATTTAAGAATAAGAGCACTTAGCCACCTCTAAAAAATTTTTACATACTTTTAAAGCTTTAAGAAACTGTCAGCCGTTGACAACCCTCATTAAATAATTGAAGGAAAAAGTTGAGTGTAGAGGACAGAGAGCAGATAGGTGGAAAGGGTACACTGAAGGCCACTACGAGAGGGATAACTCGTCTGATGACGTGACTGAGGAAGAAATGGGAGTCAACACAGAAGACAGAGTCACAATTTAATCCTCTGATTCGTAACAATCTGAATAAAATATCATTAGAAAACTTTTCACAGAATTAACCTTTATTGTGGCCGTAAGCAGAGAATAAAACAAGAAATTCTCGGAAAATAAACAATCGATTTTTTATGGAGATGGTTTCGCTTTAGAACCACTGGGACATACAGTTATCAGCCTCCCATAATTTTCCATGGAAACAGCCTCGGAAAGACTTACATGGGAGATTCACAGTTTACATCAACATTTGGTCCGCCCTCTTCAGACTAGTCTGCTAATTTGTACAATGTAAACTCTTATTTGTGAATTTATCGTGGCATGTTCATCTTCACTGTCAGCAACAACATTGTTACTAATTGCATTTTTAGTGAGCATTTGAAGCTGACTACTGATTCTGCTGCCACCTACATATATTGCGCGTAAAGACCACGAAGATAAGACACGAGAAATTAGGGCTCATACGGAGGCGTACATAGTTTTCCCCTCGCTCTATTTGCGAGTGGAACAGAGGGGGAAATGACAAGCAGTGGTACAGTGTACCCTCCGCCACTCACCGTACGGTGGCTTTCGGAATATCTATTTCGATGTTGATGTAGGCGTAGATGTAGTGAAGGACCTAGCATACTAGAAGATGCTCCTGATGTACTTGGCTAATAGGGAACATTCACAGAAGCGTCCTCGGGGTCACTTTCTGCCCTAGGTGTCAAAAAACTAGGAATGCCTTGTTCTGTAACACAGACGTTTAGATAATTGGTAACGTCTCGACAATTCATTGAATACATAAGGCCTAAAAGAAATTATAGTCCTAAATAACAAGAAAAAAAGGCCTTAAAATTTAATAACTTTACATTACAAAATTAATTATAAAGGTATATACATCCCCAGTGGTTTCCTGTCGAAACTACTCATAAAAGCTATAATAAAGACTCAAATTTGCGTTACAACAAATTCAAATATACTTACTTTCACTGGCGATGATCTCAGTATGATCACTAAGCAAATACCACGCGTCAAGTAAATCATGTAATAAAAATATGCAAACAAATTTTCTACAATCACGTAGCAAACTCTTCGTGCGTTGCTTTTAACACCGCAAGCGACTACTGCATTGCATTACATTCGTAGTAGTACCTCAGTGAACCGCTTGGACACACTGCCTTGCAATAGTATCGGTGGTTTCACGCGAAAAGCACTGGTACTTAAAAATTAATAAAATGGTGATTTTAGGCATGAACCACTAGGGCTCAAATGGTTCAGAAAGCTACCGAAGACTTTCGGTCACATACGACAAAACGGATAGGTAATGTTCATTAGTAATCTATGAAACCATTGGGGCAAATGGCAACGAAGCTACTACGCAAGTTGGTGTGTAGAATCTATGAGTCTGGATACATACCATCAGACTTTTGGAAGAATATCACCCACGCACTCCGGAAGATACAAAAGCAGATAAGTGACAGAACAATCGTGCAATCAGATTAACGGCACATTCATCCAAGCTGCATACAAGATTAATATATAGAAGAGAAAATTCAGAATCTGTCAGATAACTATCTGTTTGGCTTTAGAGAAGGTAAGGGGACAAGAGATACTCTTCTGACGTTGCAATTGATAATGGAAGCAAGACTTGAGAAAAATCTAGGAAATTCCATAAAATTAATTTGTCACCCTGGAAAAAGCGTTCGACAGAGCAAAAAGGAGCAAGATGTTCAAAATTCTGAGGAAAATACGAGTAGGCTGTATCGAAAGACGGATATCATAGAAATTGTACAAGTACCGAGAGGAAACCATACGATGGAAGACCAAGAACAGAGTGAGTGGATAAAATAAGTGCAAGACAGGGGTGCAGTTTTCGCTTTCAGTGTTCAATCTCTACATCGAAGAAGCAATGACGGAAATAAAAGGAATGTCCAAGAGTGGATTAAATTCAGAGCGAAAGTTTATCAACAATAATATTTGCTGATAGCATTGTTATCCTCAGTGAAAGTGAGGAAGGATTGTAGAAAGTGTTGAATGGAATGAACACACTAATGGGTACAGAATATGGATTGAGAATAAACCAAAGAAAGAATAAAGTAATGAGAAGTAGGAGAAATGAGATTAGCGCTAAACTTTACATCAAAACTGGAGCTGCGAAGTAGATGGAGTTGACGAATTTCGCCCCTTGGAGCAAAATATTACATGACGAACGAATGAACGTAGACATAAAAAGAAAATTAGCACATGCAAAGAGAACGCTCCCTGGCCAAGGGCAAGTCTGCTAATATCAACCTCTGACCTTAATCTGAGAAAGAAAATTCTGAGAATGGTAGTGAAACATGGACTGTGGGACAATCATAAAGGAAGAGAATCGAAGTGTTTTAAATGTGGTGCTACAGAAGGATGTTAAAAATTAACCGAACTGATAAGCAACAAGGAGGTTCTCAGCAGAGTCATTGAAGAAAGGTACACGTGGAAGACAGTGACAAGAAGATGGGATAGGATGATGGGACATGTGTTAAGACATCAACGAACAACCTCCATGACATTAGAGGGAGCTGCAGAAGATAAACCACATACAGAAAGACAGAGATTAGAAAGTATAAAAAAATTAAGGCGTAGGGTGCAGTCTTAGTGTGAGGTGATGCTGCACAAGAGAGAAATTCGTGGCGAGCCTTATCAAACCAGTAGAAGACTACAGCATCTTCATCGGGAATGACGTTTTAATTTATTACTTCTTTAGCACTAACTCTATTCCCAACACATTTTGCAGAGGATATCCAAATGTATCATTGCATACCTGCTGAATTATATCACTGTGCGATGCGTAGTTCAGGATATATGAAGTCATAAACAATGAGGCGCATGAAATGCATGTCTTACATATGGGAATTCGATTCTTTAAAGAACGATGTTACTGATTACAGCAAAATGCCCTGTTTAGACTTACTCTGGTCAGTGATTCGGCTGCTCCTATACAAAACATCTAGCAACATGAGATTCATGTCCTTTTGTTTTTTAATACAAACTTTTGTACATTGTTTTGTTTTTAAATTATTGTTTATCTCTGTGTTTGTATAGGACATACGTGAATGGCTACGTCAAACGCCACGTAAAATGAAAATAAATCATTTAAGTGCAAGCTTTTGCGATTTTACGATAGACATTAGGTTTTTCTGCATAATAAATTGTTACTCTGTATCGGACATTATGCAAATTAGAAACTTTGGAATGGCCCGACACACAGCTTGAATCTGCTAAGAAGTTTCAAATCAACGCACGGTCAACGATTGAGTGAAATTTTATTCTGGTAACAACCTGCTAAGATGTGGCTAAGCCATTTCTCCGCAATACAATTTCTTCCAGGAGTACTAGTCTTTCAAGGTATGCAGGAGACCTTCTGCGAAGTAGGTAGGAAAGGTATCTGCGTAGGTACGAAAGAGGTACTGGCGAAGGCATAGTTGTGAAGGCAGGTCGTGAGCCGCGTTGAAGAGTTTAGTCTGTAGAGCATTTGCCTGTGAAAGTTAAAGGTTCCCGGTTGGTATTCCGGTTCGGTATACACACAGTTTTAATCTGCCAGGGAGGTTCGGGTGATGTTTTATTTTTGGTCATCAGTCTTCTGCCGAATTCCGTCACGAATCCCTCTTTTGTGCCTAGCTCTTCATCTCAGAGTAGCTCTTGCAACCTATGTCCTCGATTATCTGTTGAGCGTATTTCAGTCTCTGTCTTCCTCTGCAATTTTATTTCTCTGTAATTCCCTCTGGTACAGGGGAGTTATTCCTTATGCTTTAACACATGTCCTACAAATGGTTCAAATGGCTGAGCTCTATGGGACTTAACTTCTGAGGTCATCAGTCCCCTGGAACTTAGAACTACTTAAACCTAATTAACCTAAGGACATCACACACATCCATGCCCGAGGCAGGATTCGAACCTGCGACCGTAGAGGTCGCGCGTTTCCAGACTGTAGCACCTAGAACCGCTCGGTCACCCAGGCCGGCACGTGTCGGATCGTCTTGTCGCTTTTTGTTAGTGTTTCCAATATGTTCCTTTCTTCGTTGATTATACCAAGACCCTCCTCGTTCCTTATTTGTATCACTCCCCTAATTTTCTACGCTCTTCTACAGCATCACGTCTCCAGTGTTTCGATTCTCTTCTTTCTCTGTTTTCCCACAGTCTATGATTCACTACCATGTAATGCCATACTCTAAACGTACATTCTCAGAAATTCCTTCCTCAAATTAAGACCTATGCTTGATACGGGTAGACTTCTTCTGACCGGGAATGTTCTCTTTGCTTTCACTAGTTTCTTTCATACGTCTCGCTCGCTTCATCCATCATGTCTTATTTTGCTTCCAAGGTGGCAGAATTGATAACCTCGACTACTTCGTGGTCATTTATTTTGATGTTAATGTTATCGATAACCCCATTCTCATACGAATCATTACTTTAGCCTTTTTAGGTTAATTATTTACTGATTAAGTTTTTCATTCAATTCAACATGTCTTGTAATTGTTCTTCGTTTTCACTGAGCATTGTAAGGTCATCGATAAATTTTATCATTGCTATCCTTTAACCCTGAATTTTAATCCGTTTTCTTTATTCCCCTCGTTATTTCTTCGATGGATACCCTGAACAGTGGGGGCGGAAAATTGCATCCTTCTCTCAAACTCCTTTTTCATCTGAGCATTTCGTTCTTTGACGCAGATAGTTTATGATGAATACATGGAGGCAGTGTAGACTTCGAGAGACAAGGATACAGTGATCATTATTGGAATATAATTATTTCCGCACCTCTGAAACTACAAAATTCGAAGCTGACCACATGAAATCAAAAATGGCCTCGTGAACTCATGTGGCGATATTAAGCATTCGGGAGAGATTTATGACGCTCGCCCTACCCTGAATCGTGCTGGGGAGGGCTCCCGTGGCCCCCAGAGCAGGATATGGGCCCTCCTCTCCCTTCCTAGTGTAGCTGGAGGTCTGAATGTGAGAGTTGTGGCCGTCTTATCGAGGATTAGTGTCACCGCCACACGGCATGAGGGCGAAGCCACCTGTAGTGCGTGTGTGACAGATATATGGGTCCGGGGGACCGCGTGCTCGATAAACAGGGGGGCTACCGACAATTACGGGTTATCGCCACTGTGGACCGCACAGCACACAGCGAGATAGCGTGAGGTGGACGACGGAGGGTGTGGCGCCCCTCTGCTGAACCACAGCAGGTGCAAGTCGAGACTGCTTCCCTGCCGTTCTCCATCCTGTGAGAGATCGAGGGTAATTACAGCGTCTGCGGTAGTCACACTTCATCAACACCCTGTCCCCACTCTACATCTGCAATCGCTTTGTATAAAATGAGGAAGAATTAACATTCAGGCTATGGAGCAGCCTCTTCATAGAGACCAATATGTGTCGCCTGACCAGAAATTTGCAATAGATCGCAGTTTGTTGTACGAAGGAACGCATGAGCAGACCACGCAACGAATTAGCTGACGCTAGTTACGAAGACAAAGGAAAACGTGAACTAACACTGTAAGGAGACTTCAGTTACATGACATCCACGCTTCATCTATTACATCTCCAGAAAAGCGGGGACGAAGAGTGGAGAACTTCGAAGGGGACGAGAAGACACTGTAGTATCACCAACGATATCGAAAAGACCTCGGTGCTGCTCGTTCGGTGTGGACGGGAAATCTTAGAATTACATCCCATATTTTTAATCCCGCTGGATTAAAATAACACACGCATCGCGTCAACATTATTTGATCCCTCTTCGACGATGGAAGCCCCCTATCACATTTTATTTGATCACATAAAACGAAAGTGCATGTCAACAGCCCTACAGAGAAACATCAGCCGTCTCGAAAATAGTTTTTCTACTTCAGTCCCTGTGCTGTTAGCCTAACATTTTAATATGCTTGATATTGTATATTTTCTTATTAAAAAAAGACTAATTGAGAGAAATTCATGGAACATCAAACAAATCGTTGTGCGGTGAAATATGATTGTAATTTTGTACGAATTGTTAAGATATCATAGTCTAAATTTCTGTTTACATATTGCTACATATTGTTGTATTATCTTAAATATACTCGCTTCAAGTCTGTTGCGTCTCTAAGTGGCAATAGAAGGTCAATAAGATATTTAAAAAATGAACAGGTAATTTATCACCAGACTGTCGTTCTTTGAGGAGTGGGCTAGACTTCAAGAATAATGGATGTTCGGAAGATTTATGCTTTATGCTGCCAATTTTCCTAGCTATAAAGAAGGAGTTCTGTGATGGCTACTTCTTATTCATTTTTAAACACATTAAAAATTAATTCTGTGGTCATAAGGAAACGTCGCATGTTTGAAATGCCCTATACACAGGTACCTTGTCAGATATACAAATTAGTTAAGTCATTTCACTAAGTACTGCACAGTCAACTGTTAATTCCCAGCCTCGGTTTGCGTCTCGACAATGGTAATGACGAAGTCACCATCATTATCCTGTCTAGTGTATCACTGTTCGCTGCAACAACTGACTTTCTTTGTCTCTCTACACCGTCCCATAGTCTACATCTCCCGGGATCTTTCCTGGTTTCCTCTTCATTTACTCCCTATAATCCCACGTTTAAAATATTTTAGGGAAGTTATCATGTCTTGAAACTTTCCCAAAGTGGACGAATTCCTCCTCATAGTTTTGAGAAGGTTTATCTGTGCAATTATACACGGTCGAGTCATATTAATGTTACCACCGTCTATGTTGAACGTCAATGTGCAATAACCACTAACAGACAATAGCAGTGGAGGGTATACAAAGCGTATCGAGGGGTCGTGGGAAACGGTGCAGCCGTTGTCGTAATGCTCAAGCGGAGCGATTTAGCTGATGTCCAAATGGGCATTACCACTCGCTATGTGGCCAAGTGTGGACTTTATGTTTGCATGCGTGCTGCCGCGATTGAAGTATACCGTGCACTCCAAAATGGCGATATCCAAATCCTACGCTGAGGTGACTGGTGCACCGCGGACCACAGATGACAGTAGTGAATGATGGCTGCGTAGATGTGCGCTGGCGAATAGGCGTGCAACTGATGAGGTAAACCAAGGACCTACCAACAGTGTCTTGTCAACGAGCGTTCAGCGAATGTTGCTGTGTAAGGGCCTCCGTAGTAGGCTCCTAGTTTGTGTACCCGTCATGAAAGTTTTTCATCGACAACGAAGACTGGAATTTGTACGCCGTTACCGCAACAGGACAACCACTGAGGGCGACAGGAGCCCTTTTAAGATGAATCATGTTTTATGCTCTATCGGACAGATGGCCGATATCGTGTACGTCGTCCATTTGTCACGACCTGGGGAATATTTTCGTAGCATTATCTGGGTGATCTTGTCATTCTGGAGGCACATGGAGCAACAGAATTACGCATCTATCCTTGGGAACTATATGACCCCTACGTGCTGGTTGTTCCTCCTCGGTCGAAGGGATCTACCAGCAGGACAATGCAACGTGTCACGCAGCTCGCAGTGGACATGTGTGGTTCGAAGAGCACAAGGTTGAGCTTTCTATATTTCGCTGGCTAGCAAACGCCCCAGGTTTGAAACCAATCGAGAATCTGTGGGACCACCTCGATCACGCTGCTTGCGGTACGGATCTTCAGCCGAGAAACGTAGCGCAGCTGGCGACGGCAATGCAGTCGGAATGGCTTCACATCGCTGTCTGCGACTTCCAGAAGCTCACTGACCCTCTCCTTGCGCGCCTCGCAGCGGTTCGCCCAACAAAAGATGGTTCTGCAGGCTTTTGACAGGTGGTCACATTAATGGTTCTAATGGCTCCGAGCACTGTGGGACTTAACTGCTCAGGTCATCTATCTGTCCCCTAGAACTCAGAACTACTTAAACCGAACTGCCGGCCGGAGTGACCGAGAGGTTCTAGGCGCTACAGTCTCGAACCGCGCGACTGCTACGGTCGCAGGTTCGAATCCTGTCTCGGGCATGGATGTGTGTGATGTCCTTAGGTTAGTTAGGTTTAAGTAGTTCTAAGTTCTAGGGGACTGATGACCTCAGAGGTTAAGTCCCATAGTGCTCAGAGCCATTTGAACCGTTTAAACCTAACTAACCTAAGGACATCACACACATCCATGCCCGAGGAAGGATTCGAACCTGTCACCGTAGCAGTCACGCGGTTCCGGACTGCAGCGCCTAGAACCGCTCGGCCACCGGGGCCGGAGGTCACATTAATGTGACTGCATAGTGCAGTCCCCACAAGGGCGTTACAGAAATGCTCAACGGACCGCACTGGGACATGTATCAGGATGGTCAAGTACACGAATGTGCGTTGCTACAACGGGAGGTATCTTCACGAAGGTTGTCATGGAATATTGGGTAGTATTCCTTCCTGCCTTCTATTGGAGCAGAGCCACTACCAATAACAAATGACCTCTAGCTGTTCGCAGCTTCAGTGTTACGATCATGTTTTATTTAACAATTAGTAAGACTTATTAACATCGACGACTTGTTTGAAAATTCAGTGACATTAACATTCCTTTTGGATGGATTACAATTAAAGGCAAGGGCTTGTCCAGAAAGTGAGAACAAGTTCTTCTCATACTCAAAGAGATTATTTTTTCGACGAAGTTGGAGACATTGTGTGCAAGGTGTCGCCAGTAGAGTGCGCGCTGCTTTCAGTCGGCTGAAATTTTTGTTGCAGTGAGCGCGCTCAGCTGCGAGGTGAAGAGCTTAATTCGATCTCTTCTGGCAAAAGCAAATATACTCCGTGCCACATTTTTAAGGAAATCGAAACCGTTTATTGTGGCGTTCCGGTGTATATTATGAATTATGAGATGGTGAACAACGTGGAAGAAGCGATTCGTGGAGACCATAGATTGACTTTGGACGCGATTAACTTCTGTATGAAATCATTACTGAAACACTGTTTTCGAATCTATTGTGCGATGTGATTGCCAAAACAGTTCACATATCAACACACAGTCAACCGAAACGCATTCTCATGGGAATTTAAGGAGCGCTTCGAACCGAAAGGTGGATAATTCCTTGACTGTATTGTGATCTGCTACGAAACACTTGTGGCCGACTACACTGGTGACATGAAAAGAGAATCAATCCAGTCGTCATATCCCTTCTCACCGTCAGCAAAAAAAATGCAAAACCGTAGTTTTGGCCCGAGAAATCACAGCCTGTGTCCGTTGGGACCACCAAAGGATTATCCTCTCTGAATTTCTGCTCCAGCGGCAGACAGTTAATGCTGAGCAGTACAAAGAAAATCTTAAAAGAACTTCGGAGGACGATACAGAATATAAGAAGAGGAATGTAATGAATAGAGTTTGCTCGTTGCATGACAGCGTACATCTCCACAGAGCCAATTCCGCAGAGCAACTCTTGGATTTATTCGGTGCGGAGATCACGAATCATTCTGGTCACAGTCCTGATCTGACGCCTTCAGATTTTCGTCTTCTCACCTCACTGAAGTTGTTTATGGCTGCATCGACGATGAGGTCCAGAGCGCCGTCCAACAATTGACAAAGCTGAGGGGAGATTTCTTTGACGATAGCGTTAGAAGGCTCATACCTCGACCCACAAACTGCATCGAGAACGAAAGCGAGTATGTAGAAAAATGTTTTATGTACGTTCGTGTAGTCCATAAACTTTAGAGACAGGATTAATGAAAAATAGATGTTAAGATATAGTCTTCCCTCACTAGAGCTACTTTTTAATTTGGACGTAGAGTCATCGTCAGATGTAGAAGTAACTTCGAGTGTGCCGCAAGGAAGTTTGTTGGGACCCTTGCTGCTCATGTATATTAATGACCTTGCAGACGATATTAACAATAAAATCACGCTTTTTGCGGATGATGCAGTTATCTGTAATGAAGTACTATCTGAGAGAAGCTGCATAAATATTCAGTCAGGTCTTGATAAGGTTTCAACGTGGTGAAAGATTGGCAAAATGCTCTAAACGTTCAGAAATGTAAAATTTTGTACTTCATGAAACGAAAAAATCGTGGTACCCTATGACTATAGCTCAGTGAGTCACTGCTGGAATCGGCCAATTCATACAAATACCTGAGTGTAGCACTTTGTAGGTATATGAAATGGAATGATCACATAGGTTCAGTGATAGATTTCGATTTATTGGTAAAATACTGGGGAAGTGCAATCAGTCAGAGATTCTTACAAATCACTCGTGCGACCCATCGTAGAATACTGCTCAAGTATGTGGGATCTGCACCAGATAGGACTAACAGGGAACATGGAACGTGTACAGAGAAGGGCAGCACGAAAGATCCCAGGTTTGTTAAACCCATGCGAGAGTGTCAGAGATACTGTAGGAACTGAAATGGCAGACTCTTTAAGAGAGACGTAAACTACTCCGAGAAAGTGTATTATCAAAGTTTCAAGAACCGGCTTTAAATGGTTACTCTTGGGATCACACAGGTATCTTGAGGATAAGATCAGAATAACTACTGCGCGCACACAGGCATTTAAACAACCATTCTTCCCGCGCTCCATGCGTGGCTGTAACAGGAAGAGACCATAATAACTGGTACAATGGGATGTACTCTCTGCCATGCACCTCACGGTGATTTGCAGAGTATTGATGTAGATGGTGTTGTAGAATACAACGAACAGAATTTTCATACACCCGCGTGAAACTGTCAGAAAAGTCATTGTTTGGGATGTTGTACAACTAGCGTGTCACACTGGCCTTAATGTCGGTTATGTCGTCAAAACGTTGACCTATCGTGTGAATTTCTGCGCTTGCTGTTTTGTGATAGGTTCGTATTGATGTCGCCAAGTCTTATCACCGGTGACTATTTTTTCCGGAAAAGAACAGTTCGTGTTTTGCGTTTCAGTCAAGTCACGGTGGGTGTCCAGGCGTCTTTGTTTTTCTCCGGGAGTCACTGTGTGCGAGAGAAACTTTACGTACACTGCTCTCTTCTTCAAAGCATTCTGGAAAATGTGTTGAACACTTGATTTAGAGATGTTGCTCCATTTTGTGATCCAACAGTGCTGACACGCTGCGGCCGCATGTCCAGTACTGAACATCTCATGGTCACACTTTCTGACTAGTCGGAGCCACATCTGTTGTCTAGAGTCGCCAGTTCAAGCTGCCACCATACTTTCTGCACTGACGTCGCTTGTACGCCAGGAGGAAAATCAGGCTCGGAACTTTTTGGACGGACTGTGTACGAGGTGTGGTATATATGTAACGGCAAATTTTTATTTCAGTGGGTTTTATATGGTTCAAATAGCTCTGAGCACTAAGTCCCCTAGGACTTAGAACTACTTAAACCTAACTAACCTAGTTACATCACACACATCCATGCCCGAAGCTGGATTCGAACCTGCGACCGTAGCAGTCCTGCGGTTCCGTGCTGCAGCGCCTGGAACCGCACGGCCACCGCGGCCGGCGTGGGTTTTATAAATCTCCTCTTCAGTTTCTTTTCTCAGTACACATGTTCGTGATGTATATTTACATTTCCAGCTGTTTTGAATATATAGTTTGTTGTTTATAGTCGAAAAGACTGTACGTATTTTCTAGTGCTCGGTGACACTCTACTTTCAAAGAAGATGGATCAAAGAATTTGCATTAAGTTTTGCTGGAAAAAATGGAATAAACTGCAGCACGTCATTAGAAATGTTGACTCTGGCTTTTGACGAATCTGCTGTAACACAGGAGTTAACGAGTGGTATAAACATTTCAAAGATGGTTAAGAAGACGTTGAAGACGACGACCGGCCTGCGCACCCTAGTATACCAATTACTGACGATAATATAGAGGAAGTAAAGAAAACAGTTCTGGAAAATAGCCAAATCACCGTCGGAGAAGTTGCTGATGATGGCGGCATATCCTTTGGCTCATGCCAAGTAATTTTTTTGGTGTTTCGGGCACGAAACTTGTAGCGACAAAGTTTGTTCCGAAATTGTTGATTTTCGACCTAAAATGACGTCACGAAGACATCGTACAGGAACTGTTGAATGAAGTTCACAATGATCCATAACTTTTAAAGGAGGTTACAACAGGTGACGAAACATGGGTATACGGGTATGAAGTCGAGGCCAATGCCAAGTCATCCGAATGGCACTCTGAAGTCACGAGGTCAAAAAAATTCGACAATTCTAGTCAAATGTGAAGATTCTTGTCACTGCTTTCTTCGATTACAATCGTATAGAGCATTATGACTTCCTGTGTTATAGCAGTGCGGTCAATAAGGAATGACACCTAGATGTTATGCACCGTTTGCGTGAAGCAATCCGAAAAAAAGGGACGGCGACAGTTTTGGCAAAACCACTCTGCGAAATTACATCACGATAACATTCCCGCTCACATCTCAACACCTGCTCGTGATTTTTTTTTTTTTTTGGAAAAAAAGACATTATGTCACTCCAGCCACGGCATTCGCCGGTCCTAGCCCTCTGCGACTTCTTTCTATTCCGGACGATGAAGAAAATGATGAAAAGACGTCGTTTTGCCAACATTTACGAGATAAAAACTGAATCGCTGAAGGAGCTGAACACCACAACGAAAAGTCAGTTGCAGAAGTTCTTCGAAGACTGGGAAGAGCGCATGCACAAGCGTACTATATCTGAGGTGTATTACCCTGGAAGGGACAAAGTTGGTGTTGATGAATGAATAAAAATTCTATAACAAAAACAAAAACTGCCTTTACTTTTTGATTACATCTAGCACTAATTGTGGAAAAATGTAAATTAATGCGCATGAATAGGAAGAACACACCTGTCATTTTCGGATCAAGTATTGCTAGTGTCGTGCTTGATACAGTCAAGTTGTTTCAATGCCTAACGTTACAAGGCGGTATGAGATGGAGCGAGAATGAGAGAACTGTGGTAGAGGAGCCGAATTGTCAACTCGGTTTGTTGGGACAATTTTAGTAAAGAGTGGTCCACCTGTAAAGGAGACAGCATATAGGACGTTGGTGCGACCTTTCTTGGGTACTGCTCGAGTATTTGGAATGCGTACCACGTCAAATTGAAGGAGGACATTGAAGCAATTTAGTGGCAGGCTGCTAGACTTGTTACAGGTAGGTTCGAATAACACGTAAATGTTTCGGACATGCCTCGGGAACTCAAATTGGAATTCCTGGAAGGTAGGCGACGTTCTTTGTAAGGAACACTACTGAGAAAATTTAGGTATCTGGCATTTGAAACTGTATGTAGAACGATTCTACTTCCACTAACATACAGTGCGCCCGCTCGGATGGCCGTGCGGTCTAACGCACGGCTTTCCGGGCGGGCAGGAGCGCCTGGTCCCCGGCACGAATCCGCCCGGCGGATTTGTGTCGAGGGTATGGTGAACCGGCCAGTCTGTGGACGGTTTTTAGGCGGTTTTCCATCTGCCTCGGCGAATGCGGGCTGGTTCCCCTTATTCCGCCTCACTTACACTATGTCGGCGATTGCTGCGCAAACAAGTTCTCCACGTACGCGTACACGACCATTACTCTACCAAGCAAACATAGGGGTTACACTCGTTTTGTATGAGACGTTCCCGGTGGGGTAAACCAGGGGCCAAACCGCACAATAACCCTGGGTTTGGTGTGGGGCGGCGGAGGGGTGAAGTGGACTGCGGTAGTCGTCGTGGGGTTGTGGACCACTGAAGCTGCGGCGGGGACGGAGCCTCTCCGTCGTTTCTAGGCCCCCGGTTAACATACCGTACAACATACAGTGCGCGTAAGCACCACGAAGATAAGATACGAGAAATTAGGGCTGAGACGGAGGTATTGAGAAATCGTTTTAGCCTCGCTCTATTAGCGAGTGGAACAGGAAAGGAAATGACAAGTAGTGGTACAGGGTACCCTCCGCCACGCACTGTACGGTGGCTTGAGGAGTATCCACGCAGATGTAGATACTGCCTTTTCGATTTTTAAGCAGTTGAGTACTCTTCAGTTTGTTCTCTCGTGTGAGGCGGCGGTGTGCTGCTCGCAGCTCGCGCGTGAATCACCGCCGCCCAGAATCTGCGCCCGCCATCAGACGCTGCGCAGCGCCGGCCACCTGCGGCCCCCCGCCGCCCACGCTAAAAGCCGGCGCCGGCCAATCAGTACGGCCCGTGCCGCCCACGCCGCCCACTCGCTAAGCCGATTACGGCGC
Source organism: Schistocerca serialis cubense (assembly GCF_023864345.2). Lineage (NCBI taxonomy): Eukaryota > Metazoa > Arthropoda > Insecta > Orthoptera > Acrididae > Schistocerca > Schistocerca serialis. The sequence continues at coordinate 168,068,106 of NC_064643.1, read as the reverse complement.
TGCGGACGTGCCGTTAGCGCGCGCGTTAAAATATTTAGAAAGTCAATTTGGCGCGCCGCTCCGCCGAGATGGCCTCCTCGCTAGGCAGAGGCTCAGTGCGCAGGCGCAGGAGTGGCCGTTAAAAGCCCCGCAGCGCCGCACCGAGCACAGCACAGCCTAGCCCAGCCAAGCCGGCGGCAGCTCCAGCTATCGGAAAGCGATTCTGCACGCGCGGCCGACACATGGTTCCCTCTCCCTCCCTCCTATCCCTCTCTCCCTGTCCTCCCTCGCCAATGCGACAATCGCACTTTGAGCTGCTGTGCTGCAGACAGGAAACTCGACTGGCTGGCGCAAGATATCCAAGTCTGTAAGCTTTCGTGCCCGTTGTCACTGATGCTAATATCTTCCAGACCTGCGGCTCCCAACCTTGCTTACACTATTACTCCTGAGTGCAGTTAGCACCCCCGCCCTCCGATCACCCGCCCCCCACCTACCACATCAATTGTTGCATCGTCTCTTCCGCATTATCACCAATTTTACCACCTAACTAAAACAAAAAATGTGAGCCGTGGTAAAATTTGCTGTTTTGAAGAGCGCGCCGCAGCGCATAGTGTAAAGCAGTCGCCCTCCGTTTCTGGCGGTTGCGCCGCTGTGGCAATCGCAACTTTGGTGTCTCCCTCTACTGTGAAACGGGGAAAGGTAGCCTGTTCACGTGCATTTAAGGGGCGCTATGAGCTCGCTAGGTGGAGTCTGGTCAGTTGGTCAGCCAAGTCAGTCTGGGTCTCTCTCTCTCGTCCCCATTGGTGCGGCAGTTTGCCTGTCGCCCGGAGTGCTAGTATGTGTTAGGCCGCCAGTCTGCTCGAGTTTGTTCAGGCGGTGGTCACTGGCGGTTGGATCGATCGGTTGGTCGGTCGCTCACTGAGACGCAAGATGACTTGTCCGTCTTGAGCGTCGGCGCATGTGAGGTCGCCACGTCAGTCCAGTGGGCCGCGCCGTATAGCGAGGGGTAGTGTCTTCGCGGCCGAGCGGCCGATACGAGACCAACGGGGGTCAACCCACGACATCGGTCTGGCCGGTGCGAGCTGCGACGCCGTGAGACGGGAGATCGGCGCGCCTTCCTGCGCCCTTTGAAGTGGCTGGCAGCGGGCGGTTCGGGAGAACGTTTTGGGGGTGCTGTGCCAGGTCTTCGCCAGACATCGTAATTATTAGAAGTAAAGTGATTCATGATATGTTGTTTCATTTTCTTGTTAAATTCTACTTGTTTTCTTGGTCAGTCTCTCGTCCACAGCTTGCTCGTCTCTCTCTCGTCCGCATTTGTTAGGCAGCTAGTGTCTGTCTGTCGGTCTGCCATACGTTAATAGCTGCCTCTGTCATGTTTGTCGGATTCAGTGTTAACGAATTTATTGCTTAAGGTGTAAAGGTCGCATTCCTGAAATATGTTTTTACCTTGCCTATCATCTTGAGAAGCGGTATATGTATAATGTAGAGCATGTTTGTACATTTTATGTAAGACTGCATTTCAAGGGTTTTTATTTAAATGGTCATTTTAGTATACAAAATTCCCATCCTTCTACCGTAAGCGTTTTCTTTTCGAAAAAAGTTGCACTTTCGATGGCAAGTAATCTTTTTAATGCAAGTGTTTGTAACATTTCCATCCCTCCTACGCGCTGCATAGTTAATGTGTGTGTGAGTTGTTAAAATTTTTAGTTTAAAGTAATCTGGTGTGTTCAAATGGCTCTGAGCACTATGGGACTCAACTGCTGTGGTTATCAGTCCCCTAGAACTTAGAACTACTTAGACCTAACTAACTTAAGGACATCACACACATCCATGCCCGAGGCAGGATTCGAACCTGCGACCGTAGCAGTCGCACGGTTCCGGAGTGCGCGCCTAGAACCGCGAGAAATCTGGTGTGTTGCAGATTTGCATCAGTGTAGTCTTTCAGAGGTTGTTGTTAGCAGTCGTGACTACGGCCGTGTTAGAAGGGAGCGGCAAGCTTCTCACAAGCTTCTCAGCCCGAAAGCTCATACTTAAAAAAAAAAATTGTTATTTCTGCCTCTGAATAAATTGTAACTTGATATTTAGAAGGTGCTTTCTGATTATAATTTTTAAATCTTTTTTTTTCTAAAATAAAAGAAAGGGTTTTTAGGAATAAAATTTCCATTTGTTGAAAGAAATTTGTTTTCATCAGTTACCCACTGGCAACTACTTCCATGCTCACATAGTGTGATTAAATGTGTTAATGTTCTTGATGAATCGCTAGTAAATAAAGTTCTTTAAGAAAAGATTTTGAAAGTAAATCCACGTTTCAGAATGAAAGACTTCTCTTTGAACACTTATTTTTAAAATGATGAAAGGTGACTGATACATTGGTGTCCAAAAGTAAAGCAACAAATGGGCATTTCCCTGTCCTGTGTCTAATTCACGATGAAAACACACAAACTGTCAACCAGATGTCCGTACGATCATATTCTGCACGGAAGGTAGCATTCCGGTCAACAAACAACCATCCCAACGATGTCAGGGCACGTATGAAACCACGTATTGTTTTCCGGGTGTACACAGTCACATATGGTGTAGTATGGCACACAGAAGCAGTCTAACACACTCTCTGCGGTGGAGGGACACAATGAAGGAAGCAGGACAGTAGCTAATTGATTTGACCCGGTAGCTTAATGTGAATAGTTCTGTTGTTTCCCGGATGTGGCGACAGTTTATAGAGGCCGACACTGCATCTTGAAGATCAGGACAGGGGCGACAACGTATGGCATCAGAAAGACAGGACCGTTATTTGGCTGTAAGGGCACGACGGTACCGCCTTAGCACTGCACGGAAACTGGAATCTGACCTCGCAATATCCACTGGACATCATGTATCGAGACAAACGGTGTACAGAAGGCTTCGGCAGAGTGACATTTATTGTTGGAGACCTTCTGTATGTCTACCCCTGACGCGTCTTCACAGAAGGAAACGTCTAGAATGGAGCCGTCGGCAGGCCAGCTACACAGTCCGACAGTGGGCCCATGTTGTTTTCACAGATGAGTCCCAATTTGGCCTGGAGAGCGATTCGCGACGGATTCGCAACTAGAAGGAACCTGTAACATGATTTCGGGACTTAAACATTGTGGGAAGAGACCGATATCGAGGAGAATCCCTGATGGCATGGGCAGGGATTGTGTTGACCACTCGAGCCCTGCTTCATGAAATCGTAGGGGTGAACCGGCAAGGCTTAACTGCTGTCAGTTATCGTGACGAGATCTCGAGACTCATTCGCGGTTGTTGCGAAGTGCTGTCGGCCCAGACTTCGTATTGGCGGGCGATAATGCTTGATCTCAAGGAGCACGAGATGTTGACATTTTCTCGGAAACGGGAGATACTGAACGCATGGCGTTGCCTCCTCTCTCCTCGGTTTGTATCCCTTACAGTTCTCTGGGATGCACCAGGGAGACGGGCTGCATCACGTCAGCATCCACCAATCAGTCTCCACGACTGCGACCAGCTCTGCAGGAAGAATGGGCTTTACTGCCTCAACATGAGACTGGCGTAATTCACAGCATGCTCTGCAGTTGTCAGGCCTGTATTCCTGCCAGAGGTGGTCACTTCAATTGTCAGACATTAGCAAATCCGTTAAGTTGGAAGAAACGAAGAACATTTTTGCCTACCGTTATGCATGTTGCAGTTGTTTACGCTCCGTGTTCTTTACGTTGTTTCTACTTTACTATCTCCTGTTTATACGGTTTTGAGGCAAAATGAAAGTAACCTTGCGAAATTTCCGTTTGTTGCCTTAATTTGTATTTAGTTTGTGTGCGCTTGTGTATTACAGTGAATGACAAAGAAATCTGTGGTGCATCGCAAGTGCTACTCACCACTCCCTCTCAAATAAGAAAACTATCTACAGTGAGAGTAGAGATTTGTTACAAACACACTTCCCCTGCATCAATCGTCTCTATTGTGTCGCTTGCTTGACCTGCACACTACAACCCCGTTTAGAAACAACCGAATTAAAAAGTGTGCACTATACTTAATGTTCGTAAATCACTTGTATGCTGCACACCTTACTCCTGAACTGGCAGAAATTGGCTGGCCACAACTAATATTAGTATTATTTTTATGAAGTCGAGCTACTATTGCTATGTGCAGCACAATAGTAGCCATTATTTAGGTACTGCTGTGTTGTGCTGTCAATTGATTCATTTATCTGTCTCGAATAATGAAGCAATTTCTTGACTACTGCAGGTACTGTCTACAACGCGAAGGCATTTTCTTGAGATATTTGGCATTTGCTATATATGTGTCTCACTTTTATCATCAGCGATGTACGTGGCAAAGCACAAAATGTGTGTGTAACATGTGGACTATGTGAGGAGCCTGTAACCTCCACCGCATTAATGCTACTAATTCAGAAAAAAGTAATTATTGATAACTTGTGGTGTCAATATTAGAGTCTTACAAAATTCTGATAATAGTAATGATCTTTTGAAAATAATTTAGGTTCGTGACCAAAACAGAATTCAATCGTTCAATTTTTACACCTCAGAAATTTTCATTTGCCCCTCAGAGTGTAATTACCCCCAGGTAGGGAACCACTGTTCTAGACCATTGGTTTTCGCAGAGTAATTACCCCCAGGTAGGGAGCCACTGTTCTAGACCACTGGTTTTCAATCTGCCAAGGCGTGCGGTATCAATGCATTAAATTATCAAAAAAAATAGCTATTTAATCAAGACTAATGCTTTAGTACTTACGACGAACTGTCTATTGGCTGCCCAGTATTTCCTGTGTACTCTGAGATTCATTTCCTTCTTAGGCCATCAGCATGAATGTAAGTGCAGTAACTGACCGTAGCCAATCCGACCGCTGGAATTCGTAACGTACGAATACACAGTAGAAGGGCGATTCTGAATACTTCGTGCCAAAAGTCTTCTGTAGAGATTTTCTCACGGCTTCAACGATGTAGTAGTTGTCGACAGTAGTGGCTTTGTTTCCAAGCAGCGTTTGCGCTTGAGTCTTAGCTGCACTGGATTGTTCAGTCAGTATAGATCATACAAAAAGTTTAGTCGTGTGTACTTCTGAGGTGAAAGTGAACTATCGACTTGTAAAGCTGTTTTTCTTTACTTCGTCATGAGTTCGTCGAAGTAACGCAAATACAATGGTGATTGCATTAAATACGGTTTTGGTGCTGTACAGAACATTGGTGACCAGCAGCCGCAATGTGTTATTTGTTATGAAGTATTGAGCAACGATGCCATGAGACCCTGTCGTCTCGACCAGCATTTGTCGACAAAACACAATGCCTTAAAAGGTAAGCCGGTGAAGTTTAATGCTGCAAAACGTGCGAGTTTGAAGCGTATAATGTTGGATAGTACTGAATCCATTCCTCAGGCTTCGGAAAAAGCGATCATAGCTTCCTATGAGCACTCATCGCAAAGGCTGTGAAAAGTCATATTGTCTGAGAAATATTTGTCAAGCCTTGTTTGTTGGACAATAAAATAAACAAAAACTTTCACAAATACCACTTTCTGACAACACTGTGAAACGCCAGATTGTTGTTATGGCCGAAGACATATCAAATCAGGTAGAGCAGGCCGTGAAAGAATCCGAATTTTTCACAATACGGTTAGACGAGAGTGCAGCTGTTGAAAATTGTTGTCAACTGTTACTTTTCGTTCGGTACACACAAAACGAAACAATTGAAAACAAGATGCTATTTTCTACAGAGCTAACGCCAACTTCAAAATCAATTCATATAACGACAGCGATATCTGAATTCTTTTGCAAATATGAACTGTCGTGGCAAAAGCTGATCGGCGTATGAACAGACGGCGCCCCGTCAGTGTGTGAGTAGGCTGTTTATGTTTTCTTATTGGCAACGTTACGTAGCGCTCTGTATGAAAATCACTGGCTGTGCTGTGTGCAGTCTGTGGCTAGTTTGCATTGTTGTCTGCCATGGTAGTGTTGGGCAGCGGCAGCTGGATGTTAACAGCGCGTAGCGTTGCGCAGTTGGAGGTGAGCCGCCAGCAGTGATGGATGTGGGGAGAGAGATGGCGGAGTTTTGAAATTTGTAAGACTGTCATGAACTGCTATATATAATATGACTATTAAGGTAAATACAGTGTTTGTTCTCTATTAAGATCTTTCATTTGCTAACTATGCCTATCAGTAGTTAGTGCCTTCCTTAGTTTGAATCTTTTATTTAGCTGGCAGTAGTGGCGCTCGCTGTATTGCAGTAGTTCGAGTAACGAAGATTTTTGTGAGGTAAGTGATTTGTGAAACGTATAGCTTAATATTAGACAGGGCCATTCTTTTGTAGGGATTATTGAAAGTCAGATTGCGTTGCGCTAAAAAATATTGTGTGTCAGTTAAAGCACAGTCTTGTATAATTCTTCAAAAAGGGGACGTTTCAAGTGCTTGGATCTCGCTCAGGGTTCATGCAGATGGTCAGAGAAAAGAGTCCCACTATTATTTCAATACACCGTCAAGCCTCGGCAACTAAGACACTTCCAAACGAACTTAATGACGTCTTGAAATAATGCATCAAAATTGTGAATCATAGTGCGTTAAATATTCGTTTTTTTTACGGGCCTTAATGAAGATTTGGGAACAGAACATAAAGAAATGCTATTTCACACGGAAGTCTGCTGGCTCTCAAAAGGAAATATGTTCAAAAGTGGTTCAAATGGCTCTGAGCACTATGGGACTTAACATCTGTGGTCATCAGTCCCCTAGAACCTAACTAACCTAAGGACATCACACACATCCATGCCCGAGGCAAGATTCGAACCTGCGACCGTAGCAGTCGCGCGGTTCCGGACTGCGCGCCCAGAACCGCTAGACCACCGCGGCCGGCAGGAAATATGTTAGCTAGATTACTTGAACTTAGACATGAAGTGATTCAGTTTTTGGAAATTAAAAACCAATCGGGACTCTGTGGTGCTAGGGTCTTATGGGACCAAACTGCTAAGGTCATCGGTCCCTAAGATTACTCAATACTTAATCTAACTTAAACTTACGCTAAGGACAAAACACACACACACACACACACACACACACACACACACACACACACACACACACACACACACACACACGCCCGAACCTCCGACGGGGGGAGCCGCGCGGACCATGACAACGCGCCCTAGACAGTGCGACTAAAGCGAATTCTGTATGGAACTCAGAAAGCCAAGTGTTCAGCTTGTGTTGGGTTATCTATTAGATATTTGCGATTCGTTGAACTCACTGAACTTCAAATTGCAAGATGGAGATTCGAACATAATTTATCATCAGGATAGCATCACAGCATATACTGGTAAGTTGCAACTTTGGAAACGTAAAATTAGAGCCCGCAATTATTCCTGTTTTCCAAAATTATTTGGAATCTTGGAAGAGGCACTCTTTATAGAGGTCTTTAAGCAAATTGGTACCACGAATAAAATATCAAATCATTTGCAGCGGCTGACGATTTCAAACGCTACTTCCCTAGCTCGTGTCATAACATTTACAGCTGGGCAACAGATACATTTCACTTTAACGTAGATATGCTGTTGGAAACACTGAGAGCACAGGCTTTGGAAATTAAAAACGATTCTGCAGCCAAATATGACTGAGAAGATGGATAAGTCACTATTTTGGATAAAATATCTGAAAGCTTATCCCAGCAAGTGCAACTGTACTTATTTTCAATCACTTATTTATGCGAAAAGGCTTAATCATCAACTGTAGCAGTGAAAACGAAATACGAGAGCAGACACAGTACTGCTAATGATTTACGTTGCGTTTTCTTCTATTCAACTAAAAACTGAAAATTTTTTTAACACCCCACCCGTCACTTATCTGGTTTTGGAGGGTGTTCACCCCAGCTAAATGATTAACAGATCAACAGAGATTGCAAAACTGCCACAATATCGGATAACGCAAAGAAAGTAATAAGGCCCTGTGACTCCTGATTGAACTGCAGTGGCAGTGTTGACATTAATTGATTCAGAATTGATCACTTTTGATTAAAAAGGGGTGCACTTTGATGTTATATTCAGCTATTGAACACCAGATGCAAATGTTGAACATAAAATTAATTAAGAAAGTGACTTGGGATTTCATCTACTTGATTGAAAACAGATGCAGTCAATTAGCACAAATTTATTTTGACTCCCGACCTTCAATCATCACATTACATGACTCTCCTATCAGGCAGTGGTAATAAATTGCGTTTACGTGGAGTATAGCACGATAAATCAAAATTAATTCCTATCATCTGACCCGGGCGTAATGCGAAGAGCGAGAAGAATTCCCCAATACACGGCCCATGAAACCCTTGTGGAAACTTTGCCGAAGTGATCCAACAAATTAATCAGTGGCCTAATTCCAGCCAGAGCGGGTGCAATATCACCGAATTCAGCATGGCAAGGCGTCGTCGTCCTGAGGACGTCGGCTGGCCTCGTGGTGCTGCAAGACAGCACTCCTAGCTATCTTGCTCATTACATAGCTGAACCAAAACTTTCTATCTCCAAGCTGAATCGTTCCATTTGCTAAGTCCTAAACTACAGAGATGCTCACTCTTTCTCAGGCAAGCTGAGTAAAGAACGCCATGTCTGCACTCTAGGCAAGCTGGGAATGGAAGACCACCACAGACCCTTCTCCCAGTCCACTCTTCGCCTCGGTTTGCCCTCCAGCAAAATCACTTATGCCAATTGCAGCACAAGTTGCATTAATTATGCATCGCTTCCCATCGCCGAGCAATGCCTGCTCTGGGAAGTGAACAAATTCCCACAAAATTTCCCTTCCTCTAAACTGCTGCTATTTAGCTCCTCCCAGGCCACCCATCAGGGTTAGCGTCTGCACAAAACACCAATTTTTCCAGAATTCTGACTCCCAGGGGAGTACTTCAAATTCCTTGGTCCTACATTCCCATCGGAGGCCATCGTATTTCATTCCATCGCTCTTCACCTGATTTACTTGAGACTCTGCGGACCGTGAATTCAGCGTGAAGTAGCTACAGTCACAAAAACGCATATTTGGGCCTCCGTTGACCACTCCACCATAGCTTTGCAAGGCTTTCTCGCATGTTTCACTGAAAACGGAACGACAGACATTTATCAACAGGCGTGCAAGTTCTCCTTTTGCTTCCCTGTACACCAGCAGGGGGTCAACCACCCACTCACTGTCACTCATCTTAAGGCAGCTGGAGGCCGTTTTCTCATAGCTTGAGCCGCCCTAAGCTGCCTATTGTCGCTTCCCTTCGCCGCTCTCCAGATGGCCACGGTCAACTCTGAATACTTCCCTGGGATAAACTAGCCACCAGTAAATGAACGCATTTCCACAAAGTTTCCATGTCGTGTGAATGTCTTTAAAACCATCACCCGACATTAATTATTCCAATACATCCATACTATACCCTCTACAAGATGCATTGTGCCTTGTCAGTCATTTTTGTTCAGCCCTACTGTTCGCTCAATGTGAGTTCGGTGATCTTTAATGACATCATGTAAGGGGCAAAGTTCTTGTCATCTTACAATCTTTGCAAAAATATGTAAGCTCATCCATCTCATTGATTTATTTGTTTTTATTACCAAATGCGTGCGCAAGTCGTATATGTCGACAATAAAACATTTTTATCATAAACTTATGAACCGTTTCTTTGCTCTTACTACCATTAGCCACGCGATTAGTCGCGGGGTAGTTCGGTCATCCAATATCGGCCCCATTTGAAGCGCTTTGTGTGAGCTGTCTTCTATTTCAGACAGTTCGCAGCGTCGCCGACCTTTCAGCAGCCTCCATTTTTCTCCTATTCTTTGCGATGTATTCCAACAGACATAATTGTCTTCACAATATTTACTACAAATAAGCGTCTTAATTTCCACACATATGCGTGTATTAACCGTTTTCGGGAATAAATGTAAATGTTGATGAATTTTTTATTTAATATCTTGTATTTAGAAAGTTGTGAGGTACAAATAATTTTCGTGGCTCCAATGAAGATGCTGCCATAACTTGCATAGGCATAAGAGGTTCTCTCTTTTCTCATGTGAATTATGACCAAATTGAAGATTATGTAAAATTTATGGCAATATGGCTGAAGTAATTTTTTTGAACTGAAAAATCTTGGCAATTTTTGGAGGGCTTGGCTGCATAGAATTGGACCATTCGCCTTCCATACTATCGTGCTTACGTGCTCGTCTCATTTCATATAGCTTTGCACCGTTACGGCTAGATATTTATGCGATGTATCAAACAACAGACCACTAACACTGCATTCGAACATTATGGGATTGTTTTTATAACTCATCCACGAAGTTGACGTGCTACAGACGCGACATTTAACCGACAGGAAGAAGATTCTGTGATATGCAAATGATTAGCTTTTCAGAGCATTCACACAAGGTTGGCGCCGGTGGCGATACCTACAACGCGCTGACATGACGAAATTTTCCAACCAATTTCTCATACACAAACAGCAGTTGACGGGCGTTGCCTGGTGAAACGTTGTTGTGATGCCTCGTGCAAGGAGGAGAAATGCGTTCTATCACGTTTCCGACTTTGATAAAGGTCGGATTGTAGCCTATCGCGATTGCGGTTTATCGCATCGCGTCATTGCTGCTGCCGTTGGTCGACATCCAATGACTGTTAGCTGAATATGTAATCGGTGGGTTCAGGAGGGTAATACGGAACGCCGTGCTGGAGCCCAAGGAACTCGTATCACTAGCAGTCGAGATGACAGGCATCTTATCCACATGGCTGTAACGGATCGTGCAGCCACGTCTCGATCCCTGAGTTAACAGATGGGGACGTTTGCAAGACAACTATCTGCACGAACAGTTCGACGTCGTTTGCAGCAGCATGGATTATCAGCTCGGAAACCGTGGCTGCATCACTGACAGGAGCGCCTGCGATGGTGCACTCAACGACGAACCTGGGTGGGCGAATGGCATAACGTCCATTTTTCGGATGAATCCATGTTCTGTTTACAGCATCATGATGGTCGCATCCGTATTTGGCGACATCGCGGTCAACGCACATTGGAAGCGTGTATTCGTCATCGCCATACTGGCGTATCACCCGGCGTGATGGTATGGGGTGCCATTGGTTACTCGTCTCGGTCACCTCTTGTTCGCATTGACGGCACTTTGAACAGTGGACGTTACATTTCAGATGTGTTACGACCCGTGGCTCTACCCTTCATTCTATCCCTGCGAAACCCTACATTTGAGCAGGATAATGCACGACCGCATGTTGCAGGTCCTGTACGGGCCCTTCTGGAGGCAGAAAAAGGTTCGACTGCTGCCCTGGCCAGCACATTCTTCAGATCACTCACCAATTGAAAGCGTCTGGTAAATGGTAGCCGAGCAACTAGCTCGTCGCAATACGCGTCACTATTCTTGATGAACTGTGATATCGTGTTGAAGCTGCATGGGCAGCTGTACCTGTACACGCCATCCAAGCTCTGTTTGACTCAATACCCAGGTGTATCAAGGCCGTTATTACGGTCAGAAGTGGTTGTTCTGGGTACTGATTTCTCGGGATCTATGCACACAAATTGCGTGAAAATGTAATATGTCAGTTCTAGTATAATATATTTGTCCAATGAATACCAGTTTATCATCTGCATTTCTTCATTGTGTAGCAATTTTAATGGCCAGTAGTGTATAATCACTCAACGACGTTCCTTGCTGTACACTACCACTTCAGCAGATGGCTACTCACATTATCCGTCGTAACAGAGTTTTTGTGTACCTATGGAGCCTATCATATTTATTGATATACAGTGTGTTACAATGTATTTGCTGTCAATGGTTTGATGCTGGTATTTTACAATTTATTTACTCAATTATTCTTGGCTATCAAAAAAAAAAAAACATTTTACTGCTCACCAATTGACACTACTCAGATCTGGAAATGGTCATTATATACGATCGTAATTAGTCATCAATCTTTCTGTCATGGCACAGAGTGCAAAAGTAAAGCTTTCTTAAGATTAACTTTATTGCCTCCTACTCCTAATTAAATGTGATATTTCACAAAAGGCCTGCATTTCCTGTATTGCTACAACTATAGAGGAGTCCTATTTGAAAAGTCTTCCCACAATATACCATGTCAAGTTTGAATGCAACGGTATATTGTGCGAGTGTCCAGTTCAAACGCCCTTATTTATTTTTATATCTGTGTATGTTAACACAGTATGGGCACGTATTTCAATTGCTTGACTGATTAGTCAATCAACCGTCCTCTAAAGGCTATGCCTTATCAGTGCACCCCTCTCGTCTGTTTTGAGCTGTCCTCTTTACTTCGCTATAACTCTGACTCTTTGTTGCCTCCAACAGAATTTCTACTAGTTAACCTATCAGCGTGTCCTTGGTTAATATCCCAAAATTTTTCTTTGCAATACACTTGTTCATAGTTTATTGTGTCTAAATATACGTCCAAGAAGATAACTGTCTCGCTTTGAATAGCTGAAATGAGATTTCTTTGCTCATTGATCTACTTCAGATGATCTTTGGATTTTCTTCCTGTCAAACTGATCATTGACCCTCTCCAAAGCTACATTTAGATTGCTTAGAAGCATTTTGTGTTGAAAATTTCTCTAGTAGTTTCAGCCTTGCTACCTTCAGTCGCACGAAAGAGATCCAGTATGTACTCAGTGACCCCCCCCCCCCCCCCCCCGCCCCATACTTTTTTTAAAATTTCTTTGAAAAATACAATAAAAATTATGCGTGCACTTCAGCATCTGTGACATCATGGTACTAATGACAAATGTTTCAGGGCATGATGTATTGAAGCTGATCCACTTCAGCGGCTTAGCTGCAATGCTTAACGCAGCCCAGCACGTGGAACAACATTTGCTTCTGGCTACATTCCCAGTTACACCACTTTTCTAGTTTTGACAACTCTTGGGTGTCGTATAGAACGTTATTCTCAAGCACAGCGTCGCTGTTACACAAGTTATTGAAGCTGAAGTTACTGAAGTTGTTTTCGACAAGTCTATGGCTCTGTGATTATAACATATGTGGATAAATACACAAAGCCCAGTGGTTGCATTTTGCACCATACTGTACCACGAAGAATTCGAAACATGAGACATGGGGCTGCAGCGATCCTCCTCTCGTTTAAGATATAGAACTAAAATATTCAAACTAGTTGGACATGGATTTCGGTGCATGGGTTAACGAAACAAGATAAGCACCTGATACACATGTTTGAAGACAAATTTAAGGAGCGCCACGAAATGAGAAAGAATTCTCACAATGGAGAAAAGCATAGGCCAAAGAGCTGTGTAACGAAGTTCAAGAAGTTTTCTACAACAATAAACCGAACAGATAAGACCCTGAAACCATTCATCACGAATTAAAAACAAGTCAGTCAGAAATAAATGTCATGGAAAAATTTAAGCAAGAGGTAAAATACATTAGAAATGAAAAAGCAATTAGTGTTCAAGAGCGATAATGGCTACATACATCATGAAGGATAGTATGATCCACCACAGACGATTTTCTACATTTACACTTGCTAAACACGACATGCAGTCAACTGTATTTATAAAGTCTTTCCAGGGTGTGTTGCCACAAACTTTGAAGGAAAATCGCCAAGACCGGATTTGCCGGAGGATATATGGAAGTTGAAGCTGAACTGTGGGCAACGGAAGTCACTGACACGTCAAACATATTTTTTTCCCAAATACTGGTAATTCAGAGTTCAATATAAATTAAGTAATGAGGTTTACAATCCAGAGCCATACAATGTAACGCAAAGAACACATAAGCAAAGGACTAGGAAAAGGACATGCCACAAGTAGACGTTTTAAGAGTTTTAAAGGGAACCCTTGCACTGCACATTACAGAAAAATTATTAACGTTACCAGATAACAACTTAAAGCAATTTTTGATAGTATTTGAGAGCATTGGCTCTTTAGAAGAGGGCTGAAGAACCATAATCTTACAATTTTGGGGCAACACAGACTTGCAAGGAATACTGAGAACAACGGATTTATGAGGTTTGTAAGGTCCAGAGGCGAGGGGTGTACAAAACGAAAACGTTGGAGGAGACAGAAGATAAACCACTAGTCACACACATCAGGTAAACAGCAGCGGAAGGTATATCAATGTGGCTACCACAATAACACTAACTGGACTCACAGACGACAATGACCTTGGAATAACAATAATCAGAATGACGGATTCAAGCAGCCTAATGGAGATTCTAAGCGGAACGAATGCGGACGGAGACATCTTGATCGGAAAACTAAGGATGATCAATCATACTATAAAACTGCTGGCTGAAGGTATGGAAAGGTGCAATGAAAAATAAATAAGGATATTATGCTGTAGCAATGGGTAACAGACTGAAGAAATGACAAGAAATGAAACAAGAGGTAGCACTCATGAAACCAAGCAATCAGCAATCAATGTGGCTGTAAATACTGTAGAACTTGTGGACATAGGTGAAGAGCTGGGTTTCGTTTCTGCAGACTTGCAGGCTTAATGGAAACGAAAAAAGTTTCCTCTGCTAGACGATGTGGAGAAGGACACAGATACCGATTTCTCTGGCAGCAGTTTAATGGTGTGTATTGAAGGAGGGTTTGATAATATCCTGCACCGCGAACGGAAGGTTCTATAATCAATTAAAAACGCAAGTACTATGTGCTGTGAATAGACCACTACATGAATCAATTACACTAGGAAAAGCTGAAATGGATGTAGTAAAGCAATAAAAGATAAATTAACTGAAACAGACTACTTACACTGCACATACAAGCAGGAACTGAAGCACGTACTTTGTAATTATTCAGAAATTTTTGAGGAATGACCCAGAAAAATTAAAGAATATGAACGTAATCTTGATAAAAAGCCACATTGACCCTTTTGTCCTCCCACATTTCTTATTCCTTGGACCAAATTATCAGAAGTAAACAGAGAAATTGAACAGTTGTTAGACTAGCAAACTAATGAAAAAATGAAACAGTCCATATTGAAATCCACTTTTAGTTATGTCAAAACCAGGAGGAGGAATGCAATTAATTTCGGATTTAGAAGTGTATGACTTAGTGAAGACACATCCAGAATATTTGGGAGAGGATTTACAGAGATGTTATGAAGTACAATATCTGTAAAGTATAGGTTTATCATCGTCTTACAGCGAATAGCTTTGATGAAAGAATAACAGACGCATACAGCATACAGAGTCGTTGGAAGAAGTTATTTCAAAGCCCAACTACTTAAGTTCAGTGCAAGTGCAGTTGTATTCACTGCAGCTGTACGTGTAGTATTAAAGACCACAATCGTCAGGTTGAGTGCATGTTTATGGTGACGTTTTATTAATAGCTCCTTCGACATGGCAACAACATCTGGAATTGATGAAGTACCACAAACATTTCAAAGATCTGAAGCTACAGCAAGCTTTAAGTCAAATTTGCGAAGGGAGACTAAATTTTTGGTAATATTTCATTGGAATGAATAATAACATATGAAAGCAAGTTTTTAGTTGTTAAACTTTGTTACACGATGTAACAAAAAATAGTTAAAATCATCAATGGGATTGTGTGTATCTTACCGAAGGTTTGTTCCAAAGTGGGCATTCGATAGTGAAGCTTTAAACTGGCTGTTAAAGATACAGAGAATGTGAGAATGGACAGCAGAAAGCCTAACTTGGTCAAGCCAAGATGTTACACCATCCTGGTTTAAGCATCTATTTTGGTTTAACAACTGATGCTTCATATGTTGTCCTGGGAGCTTGCTTACTACAGATACAAACTAGTAACAGAGAACAGAAAGTTTGCACCACAGAATTTGCAAGCATTATATTAACAGATTGTGAGACGTCATATTTCAACACTAACTTGAAGCTTTAGCCAAAGTATGGGCATTCAAGAGATTTCATTTTTATGTAGTAATTTACGGTACCAGAAAACACTGATCAGCCAGAACATTGTAACAACCTACCACATAGTCGGCATGCCCAATTTTGGCACGGATAACAGCAGCGACGCATCATGACAAGGAAGCAATGAGGTCTTGGTGGGTCGATGGAGGCAGCTGGCACCACATTTGTACAAACTAGTCACCTAATTCATGAAAAATTCCGGGGATGGGGTTGGGTGGTGGGCGATGAACTCTGACGCCTCATTCAATCGCATCCCAGATGTGTTCGTTCGGGTTCAGATCTGGCGAGTTAGGGGAACAGCGTACAAATTAACTCGCCATTGTGTTCCTCGAACGTCATCATCACACTCTGGACCTTGTGGCATGGCGCATTAAAAATGGCTCTGGGCACTATCAGACTTAACATCTGAGGTCATCAGTCCCCTACATCTTAGAACTACTTAGCAAGTAGTAAATGCAGGAATGGAAATTAGGTTAGTTAGGTTTAAGGACATCGCACTCATCCATGCCCGAGGTAGGATTCGAACCTGCGACCGTAGCGGTCGTGCGGTTCCAGACTGAAGCACCTACAACCGCTTGGCCACACCCGCCGGATAGGCGCATTATCTTGCTGAAAAATGCCACTGCCATCGGAAGACATGGTCGTCATGAAGGGGTATAGTTGCACGGGCTCCACTGGAATCCATGGACGCCCACATGGATGTTTCCCAGTGCATAATCGAGCCCCCACCAGCTTGTCTCCGTCCCGCAGTACTAGTGTCAAGGAGCTGTTACCCTGTAAGAATACGGATTCGCCGCTTCCCATCGGCATGATAAATAAGGTGTCAGGATTAATCGGATCATGCAACGCTCTGCACTACGCCAGCGTCCAGTGCCGATGATCGCTTGCCCATATCGGTTATAGTCGCCAATGTCGTGGTGTTAACATTGGTAACTGCATGGGTCGTCGGACGCGGAAGCCCATCGTTAGGAGTGTTCTATGCACTGTGTCTTAAGACACATTTGTACTCTTCCGAGCATGTAAGTCTGATGTTAGGTTCATCACAGTTCGTCGCCTGCCCTGTTTTTCCAGTCTGCCCAGCCTACGACGTCCGATAACTGTTAGAAGGGGTGCCGCCCAACCCCACTACGTCTGGACATGGTTTCACCTTGGTTTCGCCAAAAGTTGGAGACACCACAGCACTTTTAGAACACCCGATAAATCTTGCAGTTTCAGGAATGCACGTGCCGAGCCTCTGGGCCATCATAACCTGCACTAGGTCAAACTTAGATCAATCGAGGGCCTTGTCTATTCTAAACACGGACATGACACTACCTGCACCGTGCGTGTGTCTGGCTAACAGTGATTCCTCACCAGGTGACGCTGCTATCGCGTGGATGGGTTTATATCGACAGTTGGTCAGTGGTCATAATGTTCTGACTGATCAGTGTATGCAATGACCATGAAGCGTTAAGTTCCCTGCTCACTTGTAGACTACTGCATATTGCTTCTTACAGGAATACAGTTCAGAAATAATTTACATTAAAGGGGAACAGAACAAGTCGTTGCATTAGTATATTTATCAGAGAGATCAGAAGAACCGTCTTTGTATAGGGAAAAGGCTGGGGATATAAAAGTGTTATTGATGAAGGCAGAACATGTCACAACCATTTTCTGAACACGTGTAAAAATATGAGTCAAATGCAAGACACAGATCCTACCTGGTCAATAGTAAAAGAAACTTCCAAAACGGACCCAAACGCCAATCTTGCTACTTAGTATCTCCTTCACCGGTTAATTTTAATTCGTTTGGAGACTGAAAAACTGATCTACCTTGCGTTCTGTGTGCAGAAACACTTTGGTGTCATAAAATGTGCGGTAAGTTAAACGATTACTTCCACAACGAGAGAAGCAAAGTGAAAAATGTTTTGAAATGTTGTTTAAAATGTCAAAAAACAAAGCCAGTAGTAAACGCTGGAATGGAAATTTACCCGATTAACCCCACCCGCCGGCCGCTGTGGCCGAGCGGTTCTAGGCGCTTCAGCCCGGAACCGCGCTGCTGCTACGGTCGCAGGTTCGAATCCTGCCTCGGGCATGGATGTGTGTGTTGTCCTTAGGTTAGTTAGGTTTAAGTAGTTCTAAGTCTAGGGGACTGATGACCTCAGGTGTTAAGTTTCATAGTGCTTAAAGCCATTTGAACCATTAACCCCACCCAGTATCGTGCAAATTACTCACGCTCTTGTATTATAGATTTGTTAGCAGACAGACATTTGTGTGTGCTACTGCTGCGGGAAATATTTTTATGAAGAACGGCCATAGCAGGTTATTGCTTTATACTTTTGTTATTTAATTACTTGTTTATGAATCACAGATGAAACGAAATTCTGTAGCCGTGAAGCATTAGCACCAACAAAGAGAAGAACATGATAGGGTTTTCCTGCTAATAAGAGTGCTATAAAAATGAGATAAGAGGTAAAAGTAATTTCCAGAAGTCACATAGCCATCATACAGAACGGCAACGATTAGCCCACGATACCCAAGAATATGAGATTAGGCCACCATGCTCCAAGTCATGTTTTCACAAAATATGTGAAGGCGTATGCACTGTCACCACAAAAGTTGTTAGAAACATGCGTGATTATTTAATCAGTGTAGGCAAACTTCACGTTATTCTGCCAGATAATGGGACAATTCACTAGTAAGATAGGGAACACTTGCCTGGAATCGAATGATGTCTGGCAAAGACAAATTTCAAAACTTTATCCTAAAGCAAATTCTATTAATGTGTTTTCAGATAACTAAACCAGTTCATGTGAATGCATTGGTCAAAGCATCGGAGCCTAAGACTAGATTATCTACACATTTTTGAAGAAATTATGAACCAGGTGAAAAAGTTATGTTGGGACAAACCATACACAGAGAGTGGTCAGGACACACACTAAAGCGAAACAGAACAAAACTATCATCTGAGGATGAAATTAGACGATAATTAATTATCATCACTGGCCAGGCTGCGAATGGGTAAGATTTTAAGACTAGCACGTCACCCAACCAAGTCATTTTCAAGGTAGAGACAACATCCTATTATGCAATAATCTGACGTCATCATTGCTGAATAGAAAAGTGAAGAAATTGGAGAATTTGTACAGAGGGCCATATGTTACCATGATAATGTCAAATACAGGTATCTGTCGTGCTACCTGAATTCAGAATAAGTGGAAAAACTGCGTTGTTATCAAGATGTTAAAATGTTCTACATGTAGTCGTATTTCAATAGAAACACTGTGATATTTAAGATATACATAAACTACTGTCATGGGCAGTGCGCACAGGGGCGCTGAATTATCACGTAGAGATTAGAAAGTTGAAGCATAGTAATGATAAATATGTTAGTGTAAATTTTCAATTGTATTTTCAAATGCATTTTATGTTAATGGTTAGATGTATAAAAGAGACTGACATATAGTATTCTGATTAAGTATTAATTTATGATTAAATAGAATGACTTGCTGAATGTGAGTGTAAATTATATTCGAATAAGAGGTTACATTTGTTGTATTGAAAGTATGCACTACAAATGATATTCTAGAAAGAAGTGACATTTGTGCAGTGAAACTATGCGCTACCGAATATCGTGGTAACAGAGCAACAATCCAGTTGTGTACATGATATTCGTGAAAATTTAATTACATCTATCTCAGAGTGATGTGATTTGCTTACTAATTACTATGTGATGCCTTGGATATATTTGACAAGGGATGGCAAACCTATGGCATGAATACCATTAGTGGCATCCACCCACTTAATTTGGACATGGCATTAAATGAGGAATTTAGATAAGCCTACGTAGTCGAAATAATCTATACGTTCATCTGCGTGTGAGGTCATAGAACCGAAGTTCATTGTGAACGAGCTATAGGCGTTGACGCGTCACAGAAGCTGTAGATGACAAATCTTCGCTCATATTCACTCACTGAGTTGTGGTGTATTGAAATGCATTAGTAATAATGCAACATCATCTACCGTTATATCGCATAGGTTGGCAGCTGTTCCAACAATGACTACTTCTGACCTCTGCCCCCCAAGGACCGTACTGCCAAATTGTTGTGGCGAAGAAGAGTACACCTGTTTGCTTTTGGTTTTTGCGTGCTTACCTCGTGTGCTCCAATTACACATAGTACCGTTTTTAAACATTTAAGTATTATTCAACTTGGATACTTTGTCAAAGACACAAGAGGTGTAAGATAAATGTAGCAAAGAATTTCTGACTTTGTGGACTGAGAAATATGGCATGGTTACTGAAGGCAAGAAATCGGTTTGTGCCTTACTTTCTGGGGCAGTGGATGTAGAACATTGTCTGTAAAATGGCGCTATGGGACAAATCACAATGTGTTTACAAGGAAAAAAAAAGACGAACCAGAGCAAAAGAAATTCACGGCATGTGCTACAGAACAGAAGAACAGACTATCGACGTCTGTGATTAAGTACGTTAACGAGGGTTGTTGCACCAGTGCCGAAAGTTTCTCGGCCGCAAATATCATTGCCCGGCATGGTGAACCTTTTGGCGGTGGGGAATTTCTGAAGGTTGCATTTTTATTTTTTATTTACACGTCAATTTCCGTAGGACCAAATTGAGCAGAAAATCTCCAAGGTCATGGAATGTGTCAGTACAGGAAATTACAACGTAAAAGTAACAACACAAAAATAATATGTTAATGAACACGAAAACTTTAAGTAAACGCAATCAACGGTACAACAAGAATCAGCTTAACTTTTCAAAGACCACCTCGACAGAATAGAGGGAGTGACCCATGAGGAAACATGTAAGTTTAGATTTGAAAGTGCGTGGATTACTGCTAAGAGTTTCTAATTCGTGTGGTAGCTTATTGAAAATGGATGCAGCAGTATACGGCACACCTTTCTGCACAAGAGTTAGGAAGTACGAGATATATATATATATGGTGAGTCACCTAACATTACCGCTGGATATATTTCGTAAACCACATCAAATACTGACGAATCGATTACACAGACCGAACGTGAGGAGAGGGGCTAGTGTAATTGGTTAATACAAACCATTAAAAAATGCACGGAAGTATGTTTTTTAACACAAACCTACGTTTTTTTAAAAGGAACCCCGTTAGTTTTGTTAGCACATCTGAACATATAAACAAATACGTAATCAGTGCCGTTTGTTGCATTGTAAAAGGTTAATTACATCCGGAGATATTGTAACCAAAAGTTGACGCTTGAGTACCACTCATCCGCTGTTCGATCGTGTGTATCGGAGAGCACCGAATTACGTAGGGATCCAAAGGGAACGGTGATGGACCTTAGGTACAGAAGAGACTGGAACAGCACATTACGTCCACATGCTAACACCTTTTTATTGGTCTTTTTCACTAACGCACATGTACATTACCATGAGGGGCGAGGTACACGTACACACGTGGTTTCCGTTTTCAATTACGGAGTGGAATAGAGTGTGTCCCGACATGTCAGGCCAATAGATGTTCAATGTGGTAGCCATCATTTGCTGCACACAATTGCAATCTCTGGCGTAACGAATGTCTTACACGCCGCAGTACATCTGGTGCAAGGTCGCCGCAGACTGCCACAATACGTTGTTTCATATCCTCTGGGGTTGTAGGCACATCACGGTACACATTCTCCTTTAACGTACCCCACAGAAAGAAGTCCAGAGGTGTAAGATCAGGTGAACGGGCAGGCCAATTTATGCGTCCTCTACGTCCTATGAAACGCCCGTCGAACATCCTGTCAAGGGTCAGGTTAGTGTTAATTGCGGAATGTGCAGGTGCACCATCATGCTGATACCACATACGGCGACGCGTTTCCAGTGGGACATTTTCGAGCAACGTTGGCAGATCATTCTGTAGAAACGCGATGTATGTTGCAGCTGTTTGGGCCCCTGCAATAAAGTGAGGACCAATGAAGTGGTCGCCAATGATTCCGCACCATACATTTACAGTCCACGGTCGCTGTCGCTCTACCTGTCTGAGCCAGCGAGGATTGTTCACGGACCAGTAATGCATGTTCCGTAGATTCACTGGTTTGTGAAACCAGCTTCATCGGTAAACAGGTAGAACTGCAACGCATTCTCTGCTAACGCCCATTGACAGAATTGCACTCTATGATTAAAGTCATCACCATGTAATTGCTGATGTAGCGACACATGAAACGGGTGAAAGCGGTGACGATGCAGCATGCGCATGACACTACTTTGACTCAGTCCACTGGCTCTCGCAATGTCCCGTGTACTCATGTGTAACACCAACTGCACCCGCTTCTCCTGTGACGGGCCTGTTACGGACCCGTTTGCGTGCTACGACCATACCTGTTGCATACAGTTGGCGGTAGATGTTTTGCAATGTGCGGCACGTTGGATGCTCTCTGTCCGGGTACCGTTCTATATACACCCTGCAGGCTTCAGCTGCATTTCGTCGACACTCGCCATAGATGAGTATCATCTCCGCCTTTTCAGAGTTCGAATACACCGTGGTCACAGTTCCTATAACACTACACTATCACAGACGTCTGGCAACGCGGTGTACTACAGTTGGTCTGCGTGCGGAGACGAATGCAGAATAACAATAGCAGCACGCGCTACATGCGGATACTGCGACAGCTAGACCAAACCACAACAGTGCACTACAGCCACACTCGTAAACACGGTCGTCATCGTAAACATGTCCATGCAGATGCTGCTCGCCGACCGTGGCCCGTGTTTGTTACAACACGCAACTGAACGTCGGAGGTTTCAAGCGTCAACTTTTGGTTACAATATCTCCGGATGTAATTAACATTTTACAGTGCAACAAACGGTACTGATTACGTATTTGCTTATATGTTCAGATGTGCTAACAAAACTAACATGGTTCCATTTAAAAAACGTAGGTTTGTGTTAAAAAATACTTTCGTGCATTTTTTTATGGTTTGTATTAAACAATTACACTAGCCCGTCTCCTCACGTTCGGCCTGTGGAATCGGCTCATCAGTATTTGATGTGGCTTACGAAATATATTCAGCTACTATATATGTATATGTATATATAGTGAGGTCAATATCAAAATATTGAGACTCGTGAACAGGGGTCGACAAGAGGTGCGTGAAGTTCCACCACTTATTGGCCGAACCGCCCAATTCTGAGCCAAAAATATCCTTCTAGAATGGGAAAAGTTACCCCAAAATATAATACCATACAAGATAAGCGATTAAAATCAAGCGAAGTAGACTAATGTTCGTTACGAACAATCACTTCATATACCGTTCGAATCGTAAAAATGGCAACAATAAGTCTTTGAATAAGATCCTGAATGTGAGCTTTGCATGACAGCTTACTATCTATCTGAACATCTAGAAATTTGAACCGTTCAGTTTCACTCATCATATACCCGTTTTGTGAAAGTAAAACGTCAGGTTTTGTTGAATTGTGTGATAGAAAATGTACAAACTGAGTCTTACTGTGATTTAGCGTTAGCTTAATTTCTACAAGCCATGAACTTATGTCATGAACTGCACTATTTGAAACCGAGCCAATGCCGCACACAACATCCTTTACTACCAAGCTAGTGTCATCAGCAAACAGATATTTTGTAATTACCCTTAATATTAGAGGGCACATCATTTAAATAAATAAGGAACAGGTGTGGCTCCAACACTGATTCCCGGCACACCCCCTGTTTAACTGTACCCACTCAGACCCCACATCACAGCCATTCTCAACACTGAATAAAGACCTTTTGCTGTCTGTTGCTAGAGTAAGAGATGAACCAGTTGTGATACACTCCCTGTATTCCGCAGTGGTCCAACTTCTGGAGCAGTATTTTCTGATCAACACAATCAAACGCCTTAGTTAAATCAAGAAATATGGATATCATTCGAAACCTTTTCTTTAACCTTTTGAGTACAAAAGCCTTTTAGTGTTAAAATTTGTGCATCATGGTCTGAAAGGCCGCTCACCCTTTTACTAACAGAATGCCCATATAGTAATGAATGAATAAAAATATTGTCTATGGCTGTGCTACCGTTCCCCTGCACCCTAGTTGAAAAAGACGCAGCTTGCATCAGATCGTATGAATTTAGGAGATCTACCAACATCCTTTATCTTGTACCATCATACACAAATTAATATTGATGTCACCACATAACTAATTTCTGGTACTTCCTATAAAGTGAATCAAGAACCCCTCTAGCTTGAGCAGAAATGCTCTGAAGTCAGAGTTAGGTGACCTATAAACAACAACAATTATATGTTTAGTTTTACTAAATTCAACTGCCCCTGCACAACATTCAAATATCTGCTCAGTGCAGTGCCGTGGTACGTCTATGGACTTAAATGGGATGTGGTAATTTACGTACTTGGCCACTTTCCCACCACACAAGGACACTGAAGAACAGCCAGCTAATCTGCATCCTGCTAAAGGAAGCCTCCGAATTGTCAAATTAAGCGGTGCTCCGATATACCAGTAATTACAGAATCAACATCTTTAAGCAGTTCACTAACTTCACCTCTAATGTTTTGATGAAATATGATAATTTCTTTTCTACTTGGAAACATGACGTCCCCTGATGGTGAGTCCTTAGTTTTGGGGGACTTCCTTTAGGCAGGTATACCTATCGGCTGACTTCAATCTAAAAAAGGTGAAGCTCTTACTACTACTACTACTACTACTACTACTACAGGTATTCTTCCATGAGTGATCCCACCACCACCCCCCACTACAATGTCACCTATAAGCTATGCCAGCCTCCCGTTCCCATGCCTATTGTGCTGACCATGCCTAGTGAAACTTTATCTACTGATTGACTCAACTGGCACCACTGCAATGTGAGCCATGCCCTCTGCCATCAATGCCTTCTCCAGCCCCCCGTTAATGCGCTTAACAGCCACATTAGGCTGAGGCCGATCATGAAACTGAAACAGTTGCACGAAATGTACATTAGTGCCACCAGTTTGAGTTTTACCAGGTCACCGCCAACATCATATTTCCTGTCCCTATGAAGACTATTCCTTGTTCCACCCACTACCACTACCCCATTCTCCTCTGTAAAATTCCTATATAACCCTCCTATGCCGTCAGTCATCTGAGCCAATCCTGCACTAGGCTTCACAGTGCTGATGACCTGATACTCACTCCCCAACACTTCCTGCAACTGCTGGCCCACACCTTTACCATCCAAACTACCTAGCAGCAGAACCTTCTTTCTGTTAGACTTAGCCCTCCTAACTGCTGAGGACTACATCTACAAAAGGTTCCTCTCCACTCAACTCTGGCAGTTGGTCAAATCTATTGCATATATGCAAAGTGTAACTCTCTGAATACTTCCTCTTCCTAGCTGCCTTCTTACCAACTGCCAGTTCTCATTCCCCAATACTCTTCACAACCTATCTAGTACCTCCATTGCGTGTTTTAACTGCACCTGAAGTGCGCAGCTCATACGCTCCGGCTCCTCTATCAACTTATTTCTACGACAGTTTCTACATTCCAAGGAGAGGATTTTGCTAGAATGCCCACTGGCTTCCCCACTGCATCCCGCCCCCCCCCCTCCCCCCAATGAAAACACTTTGAACAAATCCGAAACAGTAACCCACTACTCACAAACCTACGACAGAGCCCGCACTTCTCACTAGTGGTAAAATTTTACAGTTACTGAAAAAAGCTATACGTCTACGTTTCCTAAGTTCAGTTACACCAGTAGAACTATTTATAGAACTAACAATAGCGGTCTCTAAATCCTCTGTCTACTAAAAAAGGAACTACTTTTATTAATACTACTAAACTACAACTAATACCAGCAAAACTTCAAATTATTAGCTAAAACCAAAAATTCAGGCGGCCACTGGAACACTCAGTAAAGTTAAAACAGTGAATGAAAATTTTACTGAAATATTTCACTAGAAACAATAAGAAACGTCAGCAGGAAACTAAAGCGCGAAATTTATTAAACGACTTCAACGCACAGAAAACTCTAAAAACGCAGAAAGCGAACGTTTCCAATAGTTTATTAAATCGTTATTTCTCCACAAACAGCACGAAACACCACTGAAAACTACTAAATTTAATAACTATATAAAAGTGCACAGTACTTGCCTTTATAACCGCTACAGCTGCAACTGCCCGCCGCGAAATGGGGACTAGTGTAGCAGGGGATACAACCCGTCGGCTTTGGACAATGACGTCACAAGTGGCCAATCGAGAAGCGATTCTTCTTAGTGTTGTAGCTCCCTTCAGTGGCTGATAAGTGTTTTTTGGCTTTTTAAAAAAAAATCTCACGAGATAGAATAAACAGATCCACTTTATTAAGCAATCAGTTAAAAAACGAAACTGAAACATAACAGCAAAAGCGAAAATGGTAAACTGCTCTCTGGCGACTTGTGACGTCATTGTCCAAAGCCGACGGGTTGTATCCCCTGCTGCACTAGACCCGCGAAATGTAAACACACTGCTGAGGCGTGAGGCTTCCACGAACGACGTCAGCATACTCACGAATAACAGACCACTCGAGTCAATAACACAGGAAGAAAGACTGAGATTAATGAAAATCCACTAATAAGTTACTTTTTTCTGCAAATATTAACACAAATAAACTGAAAAATAAGTAAATGATGACAAACTTTATAAAATGTTGACGAGCAATTTCAACCACAGTCCAGCGCACGTGACGTCACACCAAAGATTGTTCAAGCACATGCCTCGTCACTTCAGAAGATCTTGAAAATAAACGTAAGATAACTGAACGCGTCAAAGATAATCATCTATCTAGAAACACAATAAAATTCTAAAACTGGCGGAAATGTGAAAGAGCAAAAAATATGTCAAGTCCTTTAATTACATTTCGCTATGTCTTCAAGGAAGGACAGAAATAACTGAATCTGCCCGTTTTGCTGTGTTTGATTGATACTATGTTGTAAATGGCATCAAAGAAGAACTGATTGCGGCTATACCGTAATCAGAAAGTTCTAAGGTCACAGGTATTTGTAAGACTATTAAAAACTCGCTTACTGAAAGTGAATTAGGTTTAAGCAAGATTCGCGATAATGACTGATGGTGGTCCCAATATAGTGGTAACAACTGTTTTAATAGTTTATTCTATGCACACATTGGACATTCTAGTCCTGAATTGCACTGGATAATACATCAACACACGGGTAGCAGAAGCTGTCTGGTGTGGACTGGGTGGTTCTTTTACGTTTGAGGTTCTCGGGAAAACACAAAAAGGGCTTCAGCCTCAAATGGTTCAGGTCGAGCTCAGGAAGAACGTAGATACAGTAACCATCAGTATAGAAGTTGTAAATTATCGTAGCTCCAAGGGCTAATAGAAAGCACTAATGCTCAAATCGTTATAGGCACTGAAAGCCGGCTAAGCCGGAGAAAGTTCACCTGAAATTTTTGCGAGGAACCTAACCGTGTTCCGTATGGATAGGCTAAACACTGATGGCGGTGAAGTGTTTGTTGCTGTCAGGAGTAGTCTGCCTTGTAGGTAGTTACTGCGAGTTTGTATTGTAGAGGGCGTGCTTAGCGTGGGTCCTTTTACCGACCTCCCAACTCAGGTAATATAATTGCTGAAAATTAAAAGAAAATTTGAGTTTCATCTCAAACACGTACAAGACTGAAAATCGTAGTTGGTGGTGACTTTACCGTCTATATGTTAACGAAAATTCCTTGTTAATTCAGGAGGTACGCAAAAAACATCATCTGGAATTGTACTAAATGCATTCTCTGAAAAGAATTTCGAGCAATTAGGTCATGAGCCCACGGGCAAAGTAAACGGTTCTGAAAACACACTTGACCTATTAGCAACAAATAATCCTGAGCTAATAACTAGGATCAAAACGGATACAGGGATTAGTGAACACAGGGTTATCGTAGCGAGACTGAATATTATAACCACCAAATCTTCCAAAAATGAAAGCAGATAAAAATTCGCTTGACGCCTTCCTGAGAGACGATATCCACTCCTTCCAAATTAACAGTGCAAGTGTAGACTAAATGTGGCTTAAATTCAAAGAAATAGTATCGACAGCAATTGAAAGATTTATATCAAATAAATTAACAAACGACGGAGCTCATCCCCTATGGTACACAAAACGGTTAGAACACTGTTGCAGAAACAACGAAAAAAGCATATCAAATTTTAAGAAACGCTAAATCTCAAAGACTGGCGATCCTATACAGAAGACCGAAATTTAGCTCGGACTTCAATGGGAGATGGTTGTAATAGTTTCCACAACGAAACTGTCTCGAAACCTGCCAGAAAATCCAAAGAAATTATGGTCGTACGTGAAGTATGTTAGCGGAAAGAAACAATCAGTGCCTTCTCTGGGCGATAGCAATGGAAATATCGAAGACAGTGCTGCCAAAGCAAAGTTACTAAACACAGCCTTCCGAAATGCCTTCACAAAAGAAGACGGTGTAAATATTTCAGAATTCGAATCGAGAACAGCTGCCAACATGAATAACGTAGATGTAAATATCTTCGGAGTAGTAAAACAACTTAAATCACTTAATAAAAGCAAGTCTTCTGGTTCGGACTGTATACCAACTAGGTTCCTTTCGGTGTATGCTGATGCCTTAGCTCCATACTTGTCAATCATATACAACCGTTCGCACGACGAAAGATCCGTACCCTAAGACTGGAAAGTTGCACAGGTCACACCAATATTCAAGAAAGATAGTAGTAGTATTCCACTAAATTACAGGCCCATATCGTTGACGTCGATATGAAGCAGGATTTTGGAACATATATTGTGTTCAAACATTATGCATTACCTCGAAGAGAACGGTCTATTGAGACACAGTCAACATAGGTTTACAAAACATCGTTCCTGTGAAACGCAACTAGCTCTTTATTCACATGAAGTGTTGAGTGCTATTGACAAGGGATTTCAGATCGATTCCGTGTTTCTGGATTTCCGGAAGGCTTTAGACATTGTACCACACAAGCGGCTTGTAGTGAAATTGCGTGCTTATGGAATATCGTCTCAGTTATGTGACTGGATTCGTGATTTCCTGTCAGAGAGGTCACAGTTCTTAGTAACTGACGGAAAGTCATCGAGTAAAACAGAAGTGCCAGAATGAGATTTTCACTCTGCAGCGGAGTGTGCGCTGATATGAAACTTTCTTGCAGATTAAAACTGTGTGCCGGACCGAGACACGAACTCGGGACCTTTGCCTTTCGCGGGCAAGTGCTCTACCAACTGAGCTACCCAAGCACGACTCACGCCTCGTCCTCACAGCTTTACTTCCACCAGTACTTCGTCTTCTACCTTCCAAACTTTACAGAAGCTCTCCTGCGAGTTTGGAAGGTAGGAGACGGGGTACTGGCGGAAGTAAAGCTGTGAGGACGGGGCGTGAGTCGTGCTTGGGTAGCTCAGTTGGTAGGGCACTTGCCCGCGAAAGGCAAAGGTCCCGAGTTCGTGTCTCGGTCCGGCACACAGTTTTAATCTGCCAGGAAGTTTCAAAACAGAAGTAATTTCTGGCGTTCCCCAAGGTAGTGTTATAGGCCCTTTGCTGTTCCTTACTTATATAAACGATTTGGGAGAGAATCTGAGCAATCGTTTTAGGTTGTTTGCAGATGACGTTGTCGTGTATCGACTAATAAAGTCATCAGAAGATCAAAACAAATTACAAAATGATTTAGAAAAGATATATGAATGGTGTGAAAATTGGCAGTTGACCGTAAAAAACGAAAAGTGTGAGGTCATCGACATGAGTGCTAAAAGAAATTCGTTGAACTTCAGTTACACGATAAATCAGTCTATTCTAAAAACCGTAAATTCAACTAAATACCTGGGTATTAGAATTACGAACAACTTAAACTGGAAGGGACAATAGTAAATGTTCGGGGAAGGCTAACGAAAGACTGCGTTTTATTGGCCGGACACTTAGAAAATGTAACAGATCTACTAACGAGACTGCCTACACTACGCTTGTCCGTCCTCTTTAGAATACTGCTGCACCTTCTGGGACCGTACCAGGTGGGACTGACGGAGTACATCGAAAAAGTTCAAAGAAGAGCAGCACGTTTTGTATTATCGCGAAATGTGGGAGAGAGTGTGCATGGGGGCTTAATTATTATTTTTGAAAATAATTTTTATTTTTCGTAGCTGTATGTCCGATTACGCTGTGTCTCGTAAACGGTTGGCCCTGATTAGTATTATTACGCAATCTGACTGCATAGAACAACAACAAAGAATGAAATGAAAACTTCCGTTATTACAATTAATTAATTAAGTCCCCAGCAACTATAAAACCTACGAAACCAAAACACAAGTGTAATTGTTCTGTGTGGGAGTGTGATTCAACGTACACATCTGGCACGGTTCTTCTTCAACAAGACAAGAAATTTTAAATACCATTTATACTGACGTGATAAAAAAATTAGAAATACTATAATTGCGCAAGAAAACCAGAATTACACTCTAATACCAGAACACAAGCCAGATGCTTTGTTGACTGAACCTGTAATGACGCATTATTCAGGACATTGAAATTATGAGAAAAAAAAGAAAAGGAGTTTGTTACCTTCATTTATATTGACGAAAAGCACTCTAATCATTACAATATCTCCACACCGACTCGCTACTACCACATCTCAACAAGAACTGACTACTGCCACATCTCGACAAGCACTCTTCACTACGACATCTCAGCAAGCACTCACTACTACGAGGTCTCAACAAGCACTGCCCTCCGCTACTTCTCAATAATCACTGCCAGTGGAGGCGGCGAAACAAAACTCTCTGGCGCTGTGGCTCAGAGTAGCCACCTTTCATATGCCCTTCCCCCACGGGCTAGAATTTGATGGTATTTTTGCCAGCATTGGTGGTGAAAATACCACCAAATTCGTCCAAAAAAATACAGACAAAAATACAAGATAATATTAATACGTAAATATCACATAATTAGATAAAATTTTGCCTTTGCACTGACCTTTCAATAACCTAATATATGAAATATAGTAAGCAATACAAATTCTTTCATACACTTGACTTTACATAATAGTTTACACAATACACAAAAAATCAGTTTATACAAATGTTCACATAAAATGCTTTCAATGATTAGTTCCAGCAGTAGCACCGAGCAATGGTCAACAGGTGCAAACACCAACAAGTGACATAATTTTAGTAAAAGTAGTTCCATCTGTGGCACCCAGTAATGTTGAACAGGTGCAGACAGCAAGAAGCAACATCATTTCAGTAGAAGCAGTCCATCAGTGGCACCTAGCAATGTTGAGCAGGTACACACAGCAACAAGTCACATTATTTCAGTAAAAACAGTCCATCAGTGGCACCCAGTAATGTTGAGCAGGTGCAGACACCAACAAGTGACATCATTCAGCAGAAACAGTTCCATTAGTGGCACCCAGCATTGTTGAACAGGTGCAGACACCAACAAGTGACATTATTTCAGTAGAATCAGTTCCATCTGTGGCACCCAGCAATGTTGAACAGGTACACACAGCAACAAGTCACATTTCTCAGCAGAAGCAGTTCCATTAGTGGCACCCAGCAATGTTGAACAGGTGCAGACCCCAACAAGTGACATTATTTCAGTACAAGCAGTCCATCAGTGCCACCCAGCAATGTTGAGCAGGTACACACAGCAACAAGTGACATTATTTCAGTAGAAGCAGTCCATCAGCGGCACCCAGAAATGTTGAACAGGTGCAGAAACCAACAAGTGACATTATCTCAGTAGAAGCAGTTCCATTAGTGGCAGCCAGTAATGTTGAGCAGGTGCAGACACCAACAAGTGACATTATCTCAGTACAAGCAGTCCATCAGTGGCACCCAGCAATGTTGAGCAGGTGCAGAGAGCAGTCCATAATATTCACTATCACTGATCACACTGTTCATCAAAAAGTACAAGTAACAGTCCATAATATTCACTATCCTAATCACACAGTTCATCAGCAGAAATTAATCATTTCTAAGTGGCACCCATTATGTTGAAAAAGTGCAGGTAACAGTCCATAATATTCACTATCACTAATCACACAGTTTATCAGCAGAAATTAAACATTTCTAAGTGTCACAATCAATGTTGAACAAGTGCAGGTAACAGTTCATAATATTCACCATCACTAATCAGACAGTTCAGGCATGAACAATAGTTTGAATGCACATACAAATGCTTTTACAAAATTATTCTCAATGCTCTTACACTAAACATACAAATTCTAATAAACACACAAATGATATCAGACAATTGTCATATTAAGCCACTACAAACAAATAAAATAATATTTAGGAGATAGGTGGGTAGGATTAGGAAAGGAAAACACACAAAACACACTCACTCATCTTTCATCCACATTAAGTACTACTGTGTAATTGAATAGCGTTAACCGTGTAAATGCAATTCTGTCAAAATTTGATGTTCATCATGTGTATCAAGTAGTAATGGTAGCAATGTATAACAGTCAATAATAGTTAAGTCAACGTCATAGTCATCATGTCAAGACCAATGTTTGCCAAGCCAGATCAATTGTCAGTGAGCCAAGATATGCAATTACTTCCCCTCTCCAAAAAAAAAAAAAAAAAAAAATATGTACTGCTTATTGATTTAACAAAGTGTGTGTAGACAATCTTCCTTCTACTTGAGTGTTCTAGTCTGCTATCTTCATCCTCCTTGTTCCATATAGACCAACAAAAAAAAAAAAAAAAATATGCACCTCACTTACTTTACCTCTTATCCACCAAAACTTCAATAATCATCAGCATCACATAATCTCAATACTTCAATAATACCTCTTACGTCGGTACATATAAATCTTATCATCAATATCATTTACCTTACCTCTTGTCCACAAAAACTCCAATAATCATCAACTTCATATAATCTCAATACCTCAATAACACCTCTTCAATACGTCGACACATATAAACCTTATCGCCAATATCATTTCACTTCCATAACAACTCTTTCCTCTAGTCCGTCTCCTCGAACAAGTACAGATAAAATCCTAATGCAAACCTCATCATCCCATACAATCCGAAGACACACTGTCAACACACAACCTCTGTGTAATCCATCTGACCCAAATCTTCTACTCATTATAAATTATAAGATGGATTTTGGTTACCTTGTCCATCATTAAATAAAAGAAATGCATACATGACCTCTATCAGACTTAGTTCGAATAACTCTCAGTGATTAAGTACGATTACGGAGTGTGAATGATCATAATATTTCACAGTGTGTACACCACTTCAAGAATCATGGCAGAAGCAAACATGTGGAGTATTTCTTGTGTCAAGTGTCACTTCCTATTTCAATTGCTCACGAAAAATGCAGTGTAATAACTGTCAATGGTCTAAACCTAGTTTTGGTATGTCATGTCGTTAGCTTCCTTCCTATTATCATAAATTTATACAGCTTCCATAAAACCTCCAGCTCATGTGACTTCTATGAAGTTTCTTGTACTAATGTCGTTTATGTCGAATTATAGCAGTTCATTTTCCTATCTTAAAAATATAAGGCACTGAGCGTAAGCAAAACATGCAATAGCGAGTAAATATACCAGTAGAGAACAGAATGTCAACAAGTGGATGCAGCACAATTCTTACAACGAGGCTCTGCCAAGCGAACAATCTATAATTAATACAATAGTGTGACCTAAACTCTATGTTTGTACACAGTATATCAGCATTTCTATATACCAAATTAAAGAGTAGTTATGACAACAAACAGAAACGTATAAATATGCAATTCATACGCATAGCAGCAAACATATATCTTACATAATAAACAGGTCATTAGCATCATATCAGCATAAGCAAATAAATGTTCATATGTCATCTTAATAAGTAAACATGAAGGCGCAAGCAGATAAATCACAAAGTATAACTTACATACATATCAGCACAACTAATCAGGTGACAATTATAATTTAAATAAATAAGCACAGCAGACACATAATAAAAAAAATATGACATCAGTGAAAAAGCACAGCAGCCAAGCAATGCATAATATACACAATTAACAACCGTATTCATTAATCAATCATTGTCAAAATCAGTTAATGTACGCAAGCACGTCGCTTCGCAAGTAAATTCATAGAACATGAAATTAGCACAAAGTATGAATCACGTAATCGCGAGCAGCAAATTACGTCTTAAGTACGTACCAAAGTGGAAATACGTTACCTGAAAAAATAAACTCAATTAATAGTTACCTTTTTAGTTTATTACTTTCTTCTTCGAAATTACATTCTTCCTGAAATTTTCTCGATAGCAAGTCCTCTTAACGTCGGACAGACACAGAATTTACCTGAAGTTCTTAAATATTTTATAGAACCGTATCCTGAAAAATACTGAACGTTAATAACATAATTCAACAAGTCACTATAGCTTTATACTGAATTTAGTCGGAGAAATTAGACTGTGTATTTGTTTACGGCTGTCAGTGCATTCGCACTGAGCGCTCGATCAGCTGTAGGCGCGTGACGTAGGAAGCAATTGTTTGCGGTCAACGACTGCCTTGTGCGGCGCGCAGACTTGACTGTTGCTTTGAGTATATGCCGCCGCCAAAACACAGCGCGGTATCCTTGTATTCTCTGCATGTTTACGTAAACTGTTGGTCTCTCGAAAGTATGTCATTCCACAAAAATTTTAACGTTAGATATATGATGTATTCCCTTAGAGCGTCGTGATTTAAGAGTTTCTACTTCAACAGTGTTATCATGAATAATTTTGCGAATTCTATATGGACCGTTATACAGCAGAAAAAATTTGCGACGCAAGCCTTTTCCTTTGTGAGACAAACAATGAGACTTAATTAACACCTTTTGACCAACTGACAAAATTTTTAAACGACCAGGACGTTTTGCTGATTTCACTCTTCTAGCAGCCGCAAATGCAATATTTTGCAGAGCCAGGTTCACAACTTCAGAATGCCGCAGTTTCCGTGAAGGCGGAAAAGGAACGATTTCAGATATGTGATTTGTCGGTGCTTTGTTTTTTAATATCAGTGTAGGCAGTAAAGAAGTTGAGTCATTAGGAAGTTCATTCAGAATGTTTTGAAAAATATGAAGATACTGATCCCACGTTCTGTGATTCTGATGACAATAAAGACGACACAATTTATTGATTTCCTTCATCCATCTCTCTGAAGCGTTAGATTGAGGGTGAAAAAGTGAAATGAAAATTGGTTTAATTTTACGACGCCGTAGAGTACGAAGCCAAATTTTAGAACGAAACTGTGATCCATTATCTGATATAACCTTATCAACATGACCAACTTCTTTAAGAAAATGGTTAATGAAAGCATTAGATACTGAACGAGCTGTTGCGTTGCGTAACGGTGTAAAACACACATATTTTGATGTCAACTCCACTGCTACGAAAATGTACGCAAAACCATTAGTAGAACGAACCACTGGACCGAACAAATCGACTGCAGCCATGTCCTTTAATTTCGCTGGAATGATAGGAAACAACAGTGCTCTGTGAGAAATAGTTGGCGGCTTAGCCTTTTGACATAATTTGCATTTGGCCATAACAGATCGAATACGTTTTTCCATATTACTGAAGTAGCAATTTTCCCGTAATTTATGAAAGCATTTTCTGGGACCAAAGTGTGCATAACTGCAATGTGTGTACCAAATCAGCTTATTAACCCACTCATCAGGAATACAAACTAACCAAACAGAGTTGTCGACCGATTTTCATTTAAAAAGAACTTTCCAGATAGTTCGCAAAAACGAGGTGTGGCCAAATTGTCCAATCTAACAAAGCGTCTAGGAAAATTACAGACACCAAGGAAACTACGAACATCACGTTTTGTGGTAGGAACAGCATAATTACGAATAGCGTCTAGTTTTTCTGGATCAGGAAGAATACCTTCTGTAGAAATAATGTGACCGAGAAATTTCACCTGAGAACGACCAAATTCAGATTTTTCCAAGTTCACAGTAATGCCAACTCTTGCAAAGATACGTAATAATGAATCCAAAATTTTGTTGTGCTCACCCCAAGAACGTTTAGCAATAAGAATATCGTCAACATATGAAATAATATTGTCACGACGATAAACAGGTAAAATTTCATTTAAACTACGAATGAATGCTGCTGAAGGTACAGTAAGTCCAAACGGTAATTTCCGAAATCACTTTTAGGTAAAATAGTCAATCCGGTTATTCTTTAACGACTCTATAGATAGATTGATAGTCGAAGAGTTGTTTTGACAAATGCAAAGAATAGTAAAAGAGTAGCCAGCGGTGCAGAAAACTAAAAGGGAAATAGCACCATTACAGCTCGGGGCCCTATGCACGCTACGGAACATATTGACTTAGTGTAGTGAATCCCCTGAGGACCTTAATAGCCGCACATAATTTCTAGTTTGTGACTTAGTGGCAAATTTGGCGGGAGTGCGTACGCAAATTGATCTAACCATGCACATGGATGTATGTCATTCTTAGAATTGCGGAAGATCTTAAATTTCCGAACAGTCAAAAAGTGTTTATAGTCAAAGTTTTCGCCTCGTGGCGACAAAGACCTACCGCGTCTGTCCCAGTCACAATGACGATTATTGTTAAATTCACGCGCCTGGCGCTCTCTTGTTGCATCCCGTACACGAAACAAACTACTTTCTTCAAACCCTTCTGCTACCTGTGATTCTAAATTTCCTTTGCTGTCTTTTCCTCCGATTTCGCCTTCAATTTGTTTGACTTGCTTTCGTAATGCCTCAACTTCCCTTTTAACGGGTTCATTAAATTTTCCCTGATTTTCAACATGCTTATTTATGTTCTGGTACTCTTCAGTTTCCGCAAATGGAGCTGTATCATCCGAATCTCTGTCCCCATTTAAACTAAGACTTGTCAATTTATCTGAAATCTCCTCATCTCTTTCCAATAAGTTTACGTCTTCCGTAAGTGTCGCAACTCGGGTTTCGGTATTGTCACATTTAGTAGTTGACTGTTCACACTGTTGCGTTAAGTCATTTGGTACGGATTCCTCGATTCTTTCAAATATTTCTTCCTTATCGTGTGCACGTTGTAAATTTAACTCTGAAAATTTCTGTACTATCACGCGATCTTTTTCTTCCTGTTCCCTGCCCTGTTCCTCTTGTCTGATTTCTGTTGAAATTAAGCTATTATTGTGAGCCATCAAAATCGGTTGTACTTCTTCTCTAATTTCTTTATTTCTGCTTTCATCTCGGTTTTAATTGTTCCTATTTCTGTTTTTAATTCAGATTGTAACTGTGATTCCAGTGAGTCTAACCGTGTTTCCATTGTTTCCCTATATGTTTTTAATTCAGATCGTAACTGTGATCCCAAATTTAATATTACACTCATCAGCTGCTCCATATTAACTTGTTCGAAATTCTTTTCGCCCCTAGCATTTCCCGCAAAACCAGTTTCCTTCGTCATAGCTGTAAAGCTATCTGTGTTCGATACCATTCCAGAATCTTCTATCGTTAATCTCGTATTCTGTGAATTTTCTGATTGAGAAAAATTTTGAAATGGTTCCGGACTATTTTCCCGACTTACTACATTGTTTTCCACTTCATTATTCATCACACTGTTCTCCTGTGTTGGCGAGTTCGCCATGTTAACAATTTCGTCATTCTCACTATTCATCATTTTTGCCTTTTTCATTGACCGCGTAATCATTTACAAAACATAAAAAATTCGTCACTGTACGAAAATTACACACAATGACTCCTCATCTCCAACAATACCATTCACACGAGATGTTTCCCTCAAACACGATTAAAGAACAATTGAAATAATTGCACTAAATTGTCAAACCTGTAGACAAGGCAACAAAATTAAATTATGAAATACCACTAGACGAATGACAATTACCAAATCTACTCATGCAAAATAGACTACAATTACTAAACTACAAATTACTACAACAATACTACTGTCTACTGTTTTTGCAATCAGACAAATTCCAAGGGACGATCCGAAGCAGCGGTCGCCACGTGCATGGGGGCTTAATTATTATTTTTGAAAACAATTTTTGTTTTTCGTAGCTGTATGTCCGATTACGCTGTGTCTCGTAAACGGTTGGCCCTGATTAGTATTATTACGCAATCTGACTGCATAGAACAACAACAAAGAATGAAATGAAAACTTCCGTTAATACAATTAATTAATTAAGTCCCCAGCAACTATAAAACCTACGAAACCAAAACACAAGTGTAATTGTTCTGTGTGTGGGAGTGTCATTCAACGTACACATCTGGCACGGTTCTTCTTCAACAAGACAAGAAATTTTAAATACCATTTATACTGACGTGATAAAAAAATTAGAAATACTATAATTGCGCAAGAAAACCAGAATTACACTCTAATACCAGAACACAAGCCAGATGCTTTGTTGACTGAACCTGTAATGACGCATTATTCAGGACATTGAAATTATGAGAAAAAAAGAAAAGGAGTTTGTTACCTTCATTTATATTGACGAAAAGCACTCTAATCATTACAATATCTCCACACCGACTCGCTACTACCACATCTCAACAAGAACTGACTACTGCCACATCTCGACAAGCACTCTTCACTACGACATCTCAGCAAGCACTCACTACTACGAGGTCTCAACAAGCACTGCCCTCCGCTACTTCTCAATAATCACTGCCAGTGGAGGCGGCGAAACAAAACTCTCTGGCGCTGTGGCTCAGAGTAGCCACCTTTCAAGTGTCACTGAAGTGATACAGGACTTGGGCTGGACATAATCAAAAATAAGGCGGTTTTCGTTGAGGCGGAATCTTCTCACGCATTTCCAATCACCAGCTTTCTCCTCCGAATGCGAAAATATTTTGTTGACAACGACCTACATAGGGAGGAACGATCACCACGACAAAATAAGGGAAATCAGAGCTAGTACGGAGATATAAAGGTGTTCATTCTTTCCGCGCGCTATACGAGACTGAAATGATAGAGAATTGTGAAGGTGGTTCGATGAACCCTCTGCCAAGCACTTAAATGTGATTTGCAGAGTATCAATGTAAATGTAGACGTAGATGAACAATAAATCTGCCACAGCACTTTACCATGTTACCACACGACAAAACACACACAAACAGGCCAGTTTAGTTTCAATGGCCATTTCAGTAAACCATGAATACGTGCTAATATTGTCTATAAAACCACAAAATACAATAAAAGTAACAATGTAGCGCCTCTACCACGTTGTGAGACCATCGTCCTCAGATTGTTATTTCCATGTCTGGAGTATAGTATTTCGCCTGAGTGAGCCTTTCTTTAAATACTTGTCTTCTGACATTTACTATGTGCCCTGATGTAGTTCTGACATACCTACTACGAAACTGACATTTGTATTATAAGTTTCATTTTCCGTGTTCATTTCGTCCTTATTTAATATTTTATGTCGCTTATCATATTATAATTCTATTGTGTTATTTGAATGGAAACTGTGCGTACTTGCGCGTCACCTGTCTGATTTTCTGGCGATTTTTTTACTGGTGCCGAGAAGCTCACACAGCAGTTAGTGTTCTAATGGCTTCATGTCGAGAAGTACATGCCTGAACAACTTTGCAAACGTTTTGATGGGGAGCAGGCAGGTAGCATGGAATGGTGAGGTGCCAGGCTATGAATGAGCACCATTCTCATCCAGGATATTTGTACAAGCAAGTTTACTAAACAAAATTAACTTGGTCCTCCTCAAAATAACATATTTTCTCAATTCATAATTTGTTAAAACAATATTTTCTTTTAAAACAGATCTCAGCTTTCGCTAAATGAATAGTACAAAATTTATTCAGTTCATTTGTTGGACAATATTTGTGAAAATAGTAAGCAATTAGGGCCTTGGAAAGGCCAGTTGAATTAACTGTATACCTCTTACTTCAACACAATTAAAGAAATACAATCCCGTTAGTACTTGAGTAAAACAGACGGATCTCTGAAATAATTGGATTCACAGGCCTTGACATAAGTATTATAGCAGACTTTCTGCCTAACAAGCTAACTAGGGCCTTGGACTAAAAATAAAAAAAAAACTACATTAGTCAGATTAACAAATCATACTGAACTATAACAGACAGAGTCAAAAAATTTTTTAAAAAGTATTTAAATCGTGAAGACAACTTCCGACAGCGAATAACATTTGAGTTTAAAAAAAATCAAGTGACTTCCAGTTATACTTTGTTAAATATCACAATAGTTAATGTGCCAGACATATGAAGACATTTAAAAGATTACAGCAGAATATGAAAAAAAGGTAGACATGATGAAGCGCAGCTAAAAATATATTTAGCTTCGCATTGCCTGAATATCACCATACCTCAAGGAAAAATAAATGGTTAATAAACACCTATAGCTGAAGTAGTAATTTAAAAAAATTTAACACTATTCTCAACCATTTCCAACCGACCTTGATGAAGACGAACCGTCTACAGCAAATGTCCGTAAAACGTCATCACTCACCAGAACAGTAAAATAAGAATCGGAGACAGCAGAAGTTCAGCATAAATGTTCTCACCGAATAATTTTCCTCTGTGATCCTCCTGGAGCAACGGATTCGTAGCCTCCGCTGTCGCGGGCCAGACTCAATGCAGTCAGGCTAACTTCTTCTCAAGGTCCTTCATCAAGTTAACAGCAAGGCCGGGATTTCGGAAAATCATGGGAAGTAGAAAAGTGCCAAGAAGAACTTTGTCACTCGGCCACAACATAGGGTAATATGGCGATGTACCACGCATAGCCCTTCACCGATAATAACATCAGGACTCATTCCACCACACGACTCAGATTGCCAGCTCGTCCGATCCGCTTAAATCGCCGTTGCGCCAGCAGCCCCTTTAGGGACGCGGAAAGTAAATGCGTTGGTACCAGTTAAGGAAAGATACATTGATACGTACTATCGATACTGCGCATTCTCACTTGTCATAACTCGCAAAAAGGATGTGTAAATCTTGTATTTATGTACACATCATAGTAAGTATGGTGTGTTTCCCTGTGCTTCACATTTGCCTTGTCCAACCGCTTTAAAGCTATTCATGTTTTTATGCGGACCAGTTGCCTGTATTTTTAACGGAAGAATGTGTTTCAATTATCCATTAGCTGCAGAAGAGCACTCTGTAACTTCGTTGCTATAGGCAACAATATTTTGAAAATTGGCTCATTCATCAATGTAGTATGTTTCCATTATTTCCATTTGCCTATTTTTGTAAAGCTCCAACACTATTCATAGTTCACGTTCGTTTGATAGTACTTTCAATTTCTTCACATAGTCATGAGATATAGAATTTGACGATTGCATTCTAGCCAACAGTGTATGTAGACATAGCGTCTTTGCCATCAGTTATTTTTTTTAAAGTTCATTATCGGGAACATATATGTTCTTGAAGTCTGTAAAGTCAGTGTAACCTACGACAGTTTTCTTTTTCTGATTATTTTTTCAGATCTAAAGATGCTTACTTAGCATCAGAAACCAATAATAAATTGTATCTGATCTATTTTTTGCGATCAAGACAAATAAAATGTGATATAAAAATTTTAAAACTTTTTTAAAATACAGAAGATCGCTTGTCTGCATCAAAAAATAATGACTGAGCTAACTAATTTCATCTTTGCTGCCGTCTCATTTTCAGTCGTCTTAAAATAAATGAAAAAAGTTAGACCTAATTTATGTTTTCCCGGTGGAGGTTAACCGAGGAGACACAAAGAGAGGCCGCATTCTCGTATTTTAGGACACCGTCATCCAAAGTACAAGACACGGACTTCGCCAGAAAGTAGATCAAGAGATTAAAATTTCTTGTGCGAGGGAGAAAGTATAATTATTTCCATTGCATTAGATTAGATTAGATTCACCTTTAGTTCCATAGACCTAAAAATGAATCGATATAATACTCACTTCCCTGGTCATTTGTCAGGAGATTGTCAAAATATGTGAATACATTACAGTAAATTGGAACTACTAATATTTACAGAATTAATTCACTGTCAGAATGAAACATAGTTACGCACTTTTGATAAATTTATCATACACAAAAGACCTAATATTGACTGTTACGACCAAGTACTGCCAAAACTGAAATCTAACAGGCATTTTCACTTAAGCTGGTCTAACAGTTCCTCTTAAGATATTCATCGGTAGAGTAAAAGGAGTTGCCTACCAAACAGTCTTTCAAGCTCTGTTTAAACTGTGGTTTATCTGAAATCAAGTTTTTAAATGTTGCTGGAAATTTATTAAAGTTGTGTGTTCCTGAATACTGTATCTCTTTTTTGACCAAGGTAATTGATTTAGGTCTTTATGTAGATTATTCTTATTCCTAGTATTGATACTACGTGTTGAGCTATTGGATGGAAACACACACATATTATTTGCAACAAAATTCAATAAGGAGTAAATATACCGAAGTAGGAGTGATTAGAATACTCAATTCCTTGAACATGTTTCTACATGGTGTTCTTGAACTTCGTTATAAATGAGTCTTATTACAAACTTTTTCACTCTAAAAACTTTTGCTCTGTTTGACGAATTACCCCAGAATATGATCCAATATGACATAATAGAATAAAACCAAGCAAAGTATACAAGTTTTTTGTATTTGCATCTCCTACATCTGAGATAATTTGCATTGCAAATACAGACTTGTTTAGGCGTTTCAGCCATTCAGTCGTATGCCCTTCCCAACAGGACTTATTATCGAGTTGTAATCCCAGAGATTTAACTCTGTCAACCTCTTCTACCTGCGTGTCTTCATATGTTATACACATGCTGAAAGGAAATTTCTTACAGGTTCTGAACTGCATATAGTGGGTCTTTTCAAACTTCAACGACAGTGAATTAGCTTTAAACCATTTATTAATGTCAATGAAAATTCTATGAGCAGCTATTCCTAATCTGTACTTACCTTGCTGTTTATTGCAATGTTCCTATCATCTGCAGACAAAACAGACTTAGAATCTGGCAACCTAATAGACGAGAGGTCATTATTGTACACAAGAAAAGAAAACGGACCCAAGATGCAACCTTGAGAAATACCACATGCAATTAATTCCCAAACAGATGAAGTCTGATTGCTTACTCCATTGGTACTTTGCATTGACCCCCTTTGTTTCCTATTTGTTAGGTAAGGTTTCAACCATTTTGCAGCACTGCCAGTGACACTATAACATTCTAATTTACTTAAGAGAATGCTGTGATTCACACACACACACACACACACAAAGGCTTTCGACAGGTGGCAGAAAATGCCAATAGTCTCTAATTTGTTATCTAATGAATAAGTATATTCTCACCGTACGTGTAAATAGCCTTCTCTATATTTGCAGTAGGTACTGGGAGATGAAAAAGCTTGCACAGGATAGAGTAGCATGGAGAGCTGCATCAAACCAGTCTCAGGACTGAAGACCACAACAACAAACAACATATTGGAACCATTATGGAGACGAAACTGCGACTTGGAAAATATGTTATTCTCAGTCAGAAGCTTAGGAAGATGCTTGCACACAATCTTTTCAAATATTTTTGGAAAAGCCGACAAATATTAAATAGGTCAACAGTTTGACGGTATCTCTTTATCCACCTTCTTGTAAAGAGGCTTAACTTCAGCATATTTTAACCAGTCTAAAAATGCTTCACTGATAAGAGACAGAGCTCAGATCACATGAACACTCTTTGATTAACTTCGTTGTATGCTATCGTAACACCTAGAAT
Source organism: Schistocerca serialis cubense (assembly GCF_023864345.2). Taxonomy (NCBI): domain Eukaryota; kingdom Metazoa; phylum Arthropoda; class Insecta; order Orthoptera; family Acrididae; genus Schistocerca; species Schistocerca serialis. Next base: position 168,024,619 of record NC_064643.1, on the reverse strand, counting down.
ACGAGTACTTTGATTTTAAGAATTTTATGATGGATATTATTTCTTTAGGAGAAGTGAGTGTTGTTTCCATTTTACAATAATTTTTTATAGGGGCTGGTCTCAGATATTCCATTGCACTGTTTACTGAACCTGATAACCCCAAGCTGTCAGTAACAGAAACAATGTACTTGTTTAAGAGGTTTGCAACACTACATACACTAGTTATTAATATCTCATTTATTTTTGGAGCTCTCTGTTCCTCTTCCTTTTCAGAGCCAACTTTCTCTGTCTTCACTATATCCCATATAGCTTCTATTTTTTTGTCTGATGTGATTATCTTTTTCTTATAACAAAGTTGCTTAGACTTTTGGATTACTTGTTTCAACATTTTGCAGTATTCTTTGTAATGCATTACAATGATAACATCAGAGCTGTTCTTAGATTGTAGATACAGTCTTCTTTTTGTCCCACATTATAACTTTATTCCTTGTGTAATCCAAGTTTTATTTTTAGACTTCTGTTTGATTTTAATTGTCTTTAGAGGAAAACAATTTTCAACTGAGAAAGTATCCATATTAATGAATGCTTTGTATTTTCCATTTGAGTTCATATCTTTCAGTAATCTCATTAAATTATCAAATTTTGACTGATTTATTACATCCTGTACTCACATTTTATAGATATTATATCTTGATAAATTTTAACATTTAAAATAAAATGCTGCATGTCACGTCTAGGTAGCGTATTTACTATTTGTTTTGTGATATGGTTTCTTTTTCTAGATTTGTCTAGAAAGATATTATCGATAGCAGTCTCAGAGCATTTACATACCGTAGTTGCAAAGTTCACAGCAGGAATTAAATCGAATAACACTGATTGCAATAACTGTTCACTGTCAGAGCTTTTCAATGAATCCACATTAAAATCACACGCAACCACTAATATTTGATTTTTTACTGTGTGATGGGACAACAGAACTTCCATATTTTTTACGAAGAGATTGAAGTTCCTAAAAGTAATCTGTACACACTTTCTATTATGAATGGCCTGTTACGAAATACTACTTCTGTTGTACAAGCTTATAAGTGCTGCTCTGAGCAAAATTTATTAATATCAGTATTCTTGAAATTAAAACAGTTTCTGACAATGTGACAACACCTCCTTTCTTCATATTTTCTCTACAGAAGTAAGAGGCTAACTTGAATCCTGTAACATTTGACGTATCTGTACCAGTGGGTACGTGATGTTCAGAGAGTCAGATTATATCAGTCGGTGTGCTCATCTCAAATTCTTCAACACAAGTAAGCAACTCATTAAGCTTACCCCTCAGTCCTCAGGTATTCTGATGCAACAAGGATAGCTTATTTTGTGCACTGGCTGAGTTACAGCTGAGTGACCCTAATTTTTTGTCAGTTTCTGAGCATCTCCAGTTTCATTTAGGGCTGTGCGCATGAACTTTGCTTTCTAGGTGCCTGTTTCATCAATGTCAATGTCGTTTTCAACCTGTCTCTGACGTCATTTGTTTCTGCCCTCCTTACCCCAAAAAACTACTATTATGTCTCTTACATCCGCTCGTACTTTACCAGATGTGATAGTGCCCCCTGCCTCTTTTGCTATTAGCCCAGACAATTTTCCCTTCTCTTTCCTGTTGAGCTGAAGGCCATGCCTCGAATGGTCCTACCTACTGACAGAGTCAACAGGACCACACCAATACGAGACCCCATACCTGATCCAAGTAGCCGTTCTACCTCTAAATTAACTCTACTAACAGAACAGTTTAAATAAGGACGTTCATGGAGTCTCAGAACGGATACAAGCCCAACACCAGTATGTCTCGTTGCCGAAGTTATCTTTATCAGCTCACGCTGAATTGAATAATTAGGGAATGATTTGATACACCCAGGAACATCTCCAGGAAGGCGACATCTATTCCTCCACTTCTTCACGTGCGAATAATGCAGGGTGTCAAGGGAGTGATCCTCCCCTTCCCCTACTCCCACCTCTCAAAACAAATTTACTAACATGGTTTATATTCTTAGATACGCAAATTTCCAAATTAAATTTCGATGAATAAAGTAGAATGGAAACAAATAGTCTGGATAATGGCAAGGAATTCTACACATTACAAGCGATGTTTAACAGGGAACAGTTTTTAGACACTTGCGTGGATCGGCTGGCAGCTTGGCCGCCCGCAGACAGCATTCGAACCAGGAGAAGCCACAAAGTGACGGGATGACTGCACGAGCCAACTGCTGGGGACAACAAAGCCGTCACGTCCGGTGGGGTGCACAGGTAGGACCGACAACCAGAGGAAGGTGAGGATGGCAAGATAGAAAGCGAAAGATCCTCAACTAAGAAACAAATGAAATAAAAAAAAAACACAATACACTTACTTTCTGAAAGCAGGTTTAACCGACTGAAAGAAACAGCATCCGACTCACTTACGCGCTCCCACAGACATGGTCTGCTGACCTTTGGCCACAATCGAGTAATGATTTAGGGTGAAAGACTGACTGTGTCAAGTTTGCTCTTTGATTTAATTTCGTGCAAATTTTGAAGTTTTCACTATAGTGAGGATTTGTTGCTATTATACAGGGTGACAATTATTGAACTACATGAAATAAAATCGTCGTAACTTCTGAACGGTTTCCGTTAGGATGTTCAAACTGCACGGTTGGCCGCGTGGGGTGATGGGGATTAGTATGGCTTGGTTTAGCGACGAAGCCCATTTTCTTTTGGACGGTTTCATCAATAAGCAAAATTGGCGCATTTGGGGGACTGAGAACCCGCATTTCGCAATCGACATGTCTCTTCACCCTCAACGGATGACTGTGTGGTGTGCAATGTCCAGCCACGGAATAACTGGTGCGATAGTCCTTGATGTCACCGTGACTAATGAACGGTATGTGAAGGTTTTGGAAGATGATTTCATCCCCATTATCCAAAGTGACCCTGATTTCGATAAGATGTGGTTGATGCAAGTCGGAGCTCGGCCCTATCGAAGCATGAGAGTCTTTGATATCACGGAGGAGCACTTTGGGGATGCATTCTGGCTCTGGGGTACCCAGAGGCCACTGGGATTGCCGCCAAATTCTCCGTATTTGAACACATGCGAATCCTATTTGTGGGGCTATTTTGAAGACAAAGTATACACCAATAACCCCAAAGCCCATAGCTCAGCTGAAAACAGCCATTCAGGAGGTCATCGAAAGCATCGGTGTTCCGACACTTCAGCGGGTCACGCAGAATTTCGCTGTTCCTCTGCGCCACGTCATCGGCAGTTCAAAATGGTTCAAATGGCTCTGAGCACTATGGGACTTAACATCTGTGGTCATCAGTCCTCTAGAACTTAGAACTACTTAAACCTAACTAACCTAAGGGCATCACACACATCCATGCCCGAGGCAGGATTCGAACCTGCGACCGTAGCAGTAGCGCGGTTCCGGACCGCGCGCCTAGAACCGCGAGACCACCGCGGCCGGCACCCCTTTATTGTCTTACATACAGGGTGTTTACGCAAGAGCGTCCAAAAGTTTAACAACACATAGAAAATGCTCCACTGACGTCGGAGAAGAGAGCTTAGGGAGATAGCAGGAATAAGATTACGTTACTGTGTACTTTTTTTATTTACGTTAGTGAACGGCAAATACCATCGTTGACACAATGAACGTACCATTTGTAGTGTATCTTACAAAATGTGCTAAAACTGACGGCCATCAACCTCAACGCAAGCAGGATGTCGCCGAACAAGTTTCTGACTGCACCCTGACAAACATCCCTTCTGTGTTTCGAATCACATCACAGACAGCTACAATTTTGTCAACTAATTCCATCTCTGTACCCGCATGGGTCTCATACAAAAGTGGCTTCGGATATTCCCGTAGGAAATAATCGTAGGGGGTCAGGTCAGGTGACTTTGCAGGCTATGGAATAGGATCTCCCCCTCCAATACAGCGACGAGGAAATACTGTACCAGTACTGCTCCATCGTATTGTACTGTACGTCTCTGAATAGCACTGAGTAATGAGTGGGTCTGTCGTTGATTCATAGCACGTTCTGTATGGGACAACGTAATTACAATAGCTCCAACTTATGCAGAAGTAGAGTAAACAAAACTGCATGATGACTTCCTAGTACTCAGGCTTGTCCTCCTTGTTTCCTTGCAGGAAATAAACAATGTTGAAACGTGATTTGTTTTCAAAGAATATTCTTAAGAATTTACTTTATTTACTAGCGATTCATCAAGAACATTAACACATTTAATCACACTATGTAAGCATGGAAGTAGTTGCCGGGAGTAACTGATGAAATCGTAACCAAATTTCTTTTAACAAATGGGAATTTTATTCACTTTAATAGTGCCTTAAAGCATTTTTTTAAGAGAAACAGATTTAAAATTATAATCCAAAAGCACCCTCTAAATACCAAAGTTACAATTTATTCAGAGGCAGAAAGAAACAAGTTTTGACTGTATGAGCTTTCGGGCAGAGAACCTTGCTGCTCCCTTTTGACATGGCCGGAGTTACGACCGCTCACAACAGCCTCTGAAAGACTACACTGGTGCAAATCTGCAACACACCAGATAACTTTAAACTAAGAGTTTTAACAATTTACTCAAGCACACAAACTATGCACCCCCCGTAGGAGGGATGGAAATGGTACAAAACACTAACAACTAAAATATTAACCTTACCACAGAAGGTGCAACTTGACATTAACTTCTAAGAAAAGTCTTACGGTAAATGGGTGGCAACTTTGTATACTAAAGTGATCATTTAAATAAAAGCACATGAAATGCAATCTTATATAAAATTCTACAAGGTTGGCCAAACATAGTTAAGATGCTCTACAGTACACAGATACCGCCTCTCAGCCGGCCGGTGTGGCCGTGCGGTTCTAGGCGCTTCAGTCTGGAACCGCGTGACCGCTACGGTCGCAGGTTCGAATCCTACCTCGGGCATGGATGTGTGTGATGTCCTTAGGTTAGTTAGGTTTAAGTAGTTCTAAGTTCTAGGGGACCAATGACCACAGATGTTAAGTCCCATAGTGCTCAGAGCCATTTGAACCATTTCTTTTTTTGAAGCGCCTCTCAAGATCATAGGCAATAATATCAAAGTTTCCAAAGATCAAACATATTTCAGGTATTAGGCCGTTACACTCCAAGGAATAAATTCGTTAACACAGCAAATCCGACAAACATGACAGAGGCAGCTACTAACGTATGGATAGGAAGATTACCGATCAACCCGAACCGCAGGTTGCTCTAACCCGCCCCTACTCCACAAGGGAAAAACGGACCACCCAATTTATATACAAACAACTTCCCGCGGAGAAGAATGGAGGGACAACCCCAAAGCAAAACGGCTGGTGACCTCACCAAGGAAAAAAGTAGAATTTATCAAGAGTATATCAAACAACATATCACTAATCACTTAACTTCTAATAACCTGCGATTTCTCGATAAGACCTGGTGCAGCACCCCCAAATCGCTCTCCCGAACCGTCCGCTGCCAGCCGCTTCAACGGACGCAGGAAGGCGCGCCGATCTCCCGTCTCACGGCGTCGCAGATCGCACCGGGGAGACTGATGTCGTTGCTCTAGGGTCGACCACGAAGTCACTACCCCTCGCTATACGCCGCGGCCCACTGGACTCACGTGGCGACCTCACGTACGCCGACGCTCAAGACGGACAAGTCATCTCGTGTGTCAGTGCGCGACCGACCAACCGATGGATCCAACCGCCAATGACCATTGCCTGAGCAAACTCGAGCAGACTCTGATGCAGGAACTAAGCCCCGACCGGGCGACCACTCGCTTAGTTCTCTTACTGGCAGACTGAAAAGACTCTCATTTTGCCGGCTTTAAAGGTTGATCCGAACGACAGACATACTAGCACTCCGAACGACAGACAGACACTAACTGCCTAACAAATGCGGACGAGAGACAGACCAGCAAGCTGGGGACGAGAGACTGACCCAGACTGACGGACTAGCGCCCCTTAAATGCACGTGAACAGGCAACCTTTCCCCTTTCCCACCAGACACCAAAGCTGCGATTGCCACAGCGGCGCCACCCCCAGAAACAGAGGGCGACTGATTCACACTACGCGCTGCGGCGCGCTCTTCAAATGAGCAATTTTTACGACTGCTCAAATGTACATGTAAATAAACAACACTATGCGTGTAAACTTGTACACATGGCCGGCCGGTGTGGCCGAGTGGTTCCAGGCGTTTCAATCTGGAACGCGCGACCGCTACGGTCGCAGGTTCGAATCCTGCCTCCGGCATAGATGTGTGTGATATCCTTAGGTTAGTTGGTTTAAGTATTTCTAAGTTGAAGGGACTGAAGACTTCAGATGTTAAGTCCCATCGTGCCAGAGCCATTTGAACCAATTGTACATATGTTAGTTGTAAATAAACTGGAAAACAATAATGGTATACAAAGCAGTAGGCAAGTTTACTTCCATATCTCCTTAAGCTGACTTCTCCTAGCCCAGGTTTCCTACCTCAAATTGTTCAGTGCAGCATTCTCTATGCCCTGTTACACTTTTGCACGCTCTTACGGAAACATCCTCTATGTTTCCAAATTTTAGTTCTTTCTCTCACTTGTATGTGAGATCACATCTCAGATAATGAAAATGGCTCACCTGTTCTGCTTTCTTGCTGTTCACTGCTATTATCAGGGAATCCAGGTCTCTGGAAGTCAGTGTTTTAGTTTGCTTTGTGAATAATAATAACTTTGTTGAACAGGGAGACTGCTTTTTACAGACTGTACCCTTTGTCAGCTAAAATTATTATTATACACTATTGGCCATTAAAATTGCTACACCAAAAAGAATTGCAGATGATAAACGGGTATTCATTGGACAAATATATTATACTAGAACTGACATGTGATTACATTTTCACGCAATTTGGGTGCATAGATCCTGAGAAATCAGTACCCAGAACAACCACCTCTGGCCGTAATAACGGCCTTGATACGCCTGGGAATTGAGTCAAACAGAGCATGGATGGCGTGTACAGGTATAGCTGCCCATGCAGCGACAACACGATACCACAGTTCATGAAGAATAGTGACTGGCGTATTGTGACGAGCCAGTTGCCCGGCCACCATTGACCAGACGTTTTCAATTGGTGAGAGATCTGGAGAATGTGCTGGCCAGTGCAGCAGTCGAACATTTTCTGTAACCAGAAAGGCCCGTACAGGACCTGCAACATGCGGTCGTGCATTATCCTGCTGAAATGTAGGATTTTACAGGGATCGAATGAAGGGTAGAGCCACGGGTCGTAACACATCTGAAATGCAACGTCCACTGTTCAAAGTGCCGTCAATGCGAACAAGAGGTGACCGAGACGTGTAACCAATGGCACCGGGTGATACGCTAGTATGGCGATGACGAATACACCCTTCCAATGTGCGTCCACCGCCATGTCGCCAAACACGGATGCGACCATCATGATGCCGTAAACAGAACCTGAACTGATGCGAAATAATGACGTTTTGCCATTCGTGCACCCAGGTTCGTCGTTGAGTACACCATCGCATGCACTACTGTCTGTCATGCAGCGTCAAGGGTAACTGCAGCCATGGTCTCCGAGCTGATAGTCCATGGTGCTGCAAACGTCGTCGAACTGTTCGTGCAGATGGTTGTTTTCTTGCAAACGTCCCCATCTGTTGACTCGGGGATCGAGACGCGGCTGCACGATCCGTTACAGCCATGCGGATAAGATGCCTGTCATCTCTACTGCTAGTGATACGAGGCCGTTGGGATAGAGCACGGCGTTCCGTATTGCCCTCCTGAACCCAGCGATTCCATATTCTGGTAACAGTCATTGGATCTCGACCAAGGCGAGCAGCAATGTCGCGATACGATAAACCGCAGTCGCGGTAGGCTACATACAACCCGACCTTTATCAAAGTCGGAAACGTGATGGTCCGCATTTCTCCTCCTTACAGGGGGCATCACAACAACGTTTCACCAGGCAACGCCGGTCAACTGCTGTTTGTGTACGAGAAATCGGTTGGAAACTTTCCTCATGTCAGCACGTTGTAGGTGTCGCCATCGGCGCCAATCTTGTGTGAATGCTCTGAAAAGCTAATAATTTTCATATCACAGCATCTTCTTCCTGTCGGTTAAATTTCGCGTCTGTAGCACGTCATCTTCGTGGAGTAGCAAATTTAATGGCCAGTCGTGTATTTAATCACTCCACATTCTTTTTGCAATTAACCAATGTATTACTAATGTTTTCAGATAATTTATTATTATTATTATAATTGTAGACTTCTGTAGTATTTCGTCGAAAATACAGGTGGAGGTGCAGGAGGAGGAGGAGAAAGAGAGAGACAAACAGAGAGAGAAAGTAACAAACTGTGACGTCTTCCAGCCCTCTCCCCTACTTCACTCACCGACCCATAAATTAACCGTGCTTGATCCTCCTATGCGTAATACCACAACTGGAGGTCAGGTTGCACATTCATTGCACTTGCGTGCTGAAGATGCACTGAAAACCTCTCTGTGGACTATCCTTTTTTGAATTTTACTTTAGAGAAATAATGCGAAAATTATGCGCTGCACTTTTGGTGGCTGAAGACTGATCTGTGTGTGTGTGTGTGTGTGTGTGTGTGCCTGTGTGTGTGTGTGTGTGTGTGTGTGTGTGTGCGTGTGGGCAGCTGCGGCTCCACCCACGCGATGCGCAGCTAATTAGATTTATTTGGCGATTGCACCGCACGGTGGGCTGGGGCCGCGCCAATTCCCCCGCCAGCGATTCGGCTGCGTCCGCGCCGACACCGACACCGCCATCGACAGCGGCGCCGCAAATAAACGCGCCGGCCGGCCTGGCCGCGCCACTGAATCGTGCGCGGCGCGGACACGCTGCACTCGAAATTACACGAGCGCGCTGGCGCCAGAGGTCGCGGCAGGTGGGGGCGCGGAAAGAGCGCGACATTATCATAGCGGCGGGCACGGCCTACCCCCAGCCCCACTCCCACCCCGCACACACGGACAGCTAATAACCGCCGGCGCGACAAATGAGCTGCGGCCGCGGTCGCTGGCATTTGCAGCCGCCGTGTCGCCGGCAAACACGGCGCCGCCGCCGCCGCACTGCACCGGCAAAACAGCGCACGCCGCCCTGCCGTCCGGCTTTCGAATGCACCGCTAGCTCTACGTGCGTGCAGGCCGCCGCGTTCAATTCCGGTAGAAACTGTGACTCGGCGATGAGTCTCTGCACGTTGCGTGGTACCGATCGACGACATCTTCCTAGCTATTAAAATAAGAGGTACCGAATCGTACCTGTTTAGCACATCCAAAAAATTAGACACCCCTTCCCCAAGGAAAAATCTACATCTACATACTCTACAAATCACATTTAAGGGCCTGGAAGAGGGTTCATCGAACCACATTCACAATTCTATATTATTCCAATCTCGTATAGCGAGATACACCTGTATCTTTCCGTACGAGCTCTGATTTCCCTTATTTTATCGTGGTGATCGTTCCTCCCTATGTAGGTCGGTGTTAACAAAATATTTTCGCATTAGGAGAAGAAAATTGGTGATAGGAATTTCGTGATGAGATTCCGTCGCAACGAAAAACGCCTTCTTTTAATCATTTCCGCCCAAATCCTGTATCATTTCTGTGACACTCTCTCCCGTATTTTGCGATAATACAAAACGTGCTGCCTTTCTTTGAACTTTTGCGATGGACTCCGTCAGTCCTATCTGGTAAGGATCCCACACCGCGCGGCAGTATGCTAAAAGAGGACGGACAAGCGTAGCGTAGGCAGTCTCCTTAGTAGGTCTGTTACATTTTCTAAGTGTCCTGCCAATAAAACACAGTCTTTGGTTAACCTTCTCCACAACATTTACTTTGTGTTTCTTCCGATTTAGGTTGTTCGTAATTGTAATACCTAGGTATTTAGTTGAATTTAAGGCTTTTAGATTAGACTGATTTATCGTGTAACCGAAGTTTAACTAGTTCCTTTTAGCACTCATGTGGATGACCTCACACTTTTCGTTAATTAGGATCAACTCCTACTTTTCGCACCATTCAGATATCTTTTCTAAATCGTTTTTCAGTTTGTTTCGATCTTCTGATGAATTTATTAGTCGATAAACGACAGCGTCACCCGCTAACAACCGAAGACGGCAGCTCAGATTGTCTCCAAAATCGTTTATATAGATAAGGAACAGCAAAGGGCCCATAACACTACCTTGGGTAACGCCAGAAATCACTTCTGTTTTACTCGATGACTTTCCGTCAGTTACTAGGAACTGTGACGTCTCTGACAGGAAATCACAAATCCAGTCACATAACTAGATGATATTCCACAAGCACGCAATTTCACTGCAAGCCTCTTGTGTGGCACAGTGTCAAAAGCCTTCCGGAAATGTAGAAATACGGAATCGATCTGAAATCCATGGTCAATAGTACTCAGCACTTAATGTGAATAAAGAGCTAGTTGTGTTTCTCAGGAACGATTTTTCTAAACCCATGTTGGTTGTGTGTCAATAGACCGTTTTCTTCGAGGTAATTCATAATGTTCGAACACAATATATGTTCTAAAATCCTGCTGCGTATTGACGTTAACGATATGGGCCTGTAGTTTAGTGGATTACTCCTACTACCTTTCTTGAATATTGGTGTGACCTGTGCAACTTTCCAGTCTTTGGGTACGGATCTTTCGTCGAGCGAACGGTTGTATATGATTGTTAAGTATGGAGCTGTTGCATCAGCGTACTCCGAAAGGAACCTAGTTGGTATACAGTCTTGACCAGAATACTTGCTTTTATTAAGTGATTTAAGTTGTTTTACAATTCCGATGATATGTACTTCTACGTTATTCATGTTGGCGGCTATTCTCTATTCGAATTCTGGAATATTTACTTCGTCTAATTTTGTGAAGGCATTTCGGAAGGCTGTGTTTAGTAACTTTGCTTTGGCAGCACTGATACTGTGTAACACCGCCACTTTCTGAATATTGCACAGGAATTTAATAAAGACTTAGTTTCTATAGGGAATCATACCTTGAAGCGCCAAGAAACTGGTATAGGCACGCGTATTCAAATACAGAGATATGTAAACAGGCAGAATATGGCGCTGCGGTCGGCAAAGCGTATATAAGACAAGTGTCTCGCGCAGTTGTTAGATCGGTAACTGCTGCTACGATGGGGCGTTATCAAAACTTAAGTGGGTCTGAATGTCGTATTATTGTCGACGCGCGAGCGTTGGGACACAGCATCTCCAAGGTAGCGAATAAGTAGGCATTTTCCTGTACGACCATTTCACGTGTGTACCGCGAATATCAGGATTCTGGTAAAACATCAAATACCCGATATCGCTGCGGCCGGAGAAAGATCCTGCAAGAACGGGACGAATGAAGAGAATCGTTCACTAGCACGGAAGTGCAACCGTTCCGCAAACTGCTACATACACTCCTGGAAATTGAAATAAGAACACCGTGAATTCATTGTCCCAGGAAGGGGAAACTTTATTGACACATTCCTGGGGTCAGATACATCACATGATCACACTGACAGAACCACAGGCACATAGACACAGGCAACAGAGCATGCACAATGTCGGCACTAGTACAGTGTATATCCACCTTTCGTAGCAATGCAGGCTGCTATTCTCCCATGGAGACGATCGTAGAGATGCTGGATGTAGTCCTGTGGAACGGCTTGCCATGCCATTTCCACCTGGCGCCTCAGTTGGACCAGCGATCGTGCTGGACGTGCAGACCGCGTGAGACGACGCTTCATCCAGTCCCAAACATGCTCAATGGGGGACAGATCCGGAGATCTTGCTGGCCAGGGTAGTTGACTTACACCTTCTAGAGCACGTTGGGTGGCACGGGATACATGCGGACGTGCATTGTCCTGTTGGAACAGCAAGTTCCCTTGCCGGTCTAGGAATGGTAGAACGATGGGTTCGATGACGGTTTGGATGTCAAGTCCGTCAACTGCACATACGATTCACGTCCACGCTGTCGCGGCATGCTACCAGTGTTAAAGACTTTTTTTTTTTTTTTCACTTGCTGCTCTTTATTTATTGACCCACCTTCTAATTGCTTATGGTGGGTCGTATTAAGCCTCTTAGCCGCTGTGAGTGGGCTCGGGCCCAGGAGTGGTTATGTGAGTTACCTCCCCTGTTCCCGATCCCACTCACACTGTTGCCCAAGTCTTGCCACGTGGAGGCGGGCTTTTACGTTATTTGTTCGTTTTTGTTCGTTGTGCAGCTTTTAGATACATTACAAATAATATAAATAATACGGAAATGGAAAACAATTTCATTTTGAATTTAAGAAGGGGTAAACAGAAAGATAGGAAAGAAAAGGATAGAGAAATTACCACCACCTATGTGTGGGTTGCGGTCAGGGTCTTGGAATGACCTTCAAGACGCTGGCCGCCACTCACAGTTCACATATGTACCTGTATACTTCATTAGCTTATTACTACTTACATAGTGCAAAATTAAACATTAACTAGTCTAGATGTGATGGAGTGATTTTATTGAATTTGTTTAGGTCTGTGTTTGTGTCATTATGTGTGGTTGTGGGTGTGTGTGTGTGCTTGTCAGACAAGTTCTCGCTTGATGAATGATTGGCACCTCCCGGCTATATGGCAACTCAGCCTGGACGGTGGTTTTCCCCGATCTACATTGTGTATTCGTTGGGTTGGGCCCAGCTAAGGGGAACCACAATTAAGATCCTTCCATCCAGGCTGGGTGTTGCTTCTCGCCAGGATGCGTAGGTCCCTGGGGTAAGTGCCTGGCTTTTGACTATTACTCATTTGTGATTTTGTGTGCATGTGTGTGTTCTTTAGTGTTGGATGTTGTTCAGGTACCTAGACTAGTCATACGCAGGTTGCCACAATGGGTCGTCGACATGGCTTATCTCAACATCTGTGTCTTCGCCCGAGGTGTTTGTACTGCTATCCATCTGATGGGCACTCTGTGGTCTGCGTCCCCGGCCTTGCCTTCTGAATGGTCTATTGTTTAGATATTCGGTATACAGGGACCTGGATATTTCGTCAGTTAGTGTATTAAGTTTGTCACATAGGTCATAGTGTTAAAGACTGCGATGGAGCTCCGTATGCCACGGCAAACTGGCTGACACTGACGGCGGCGGTGCACAAATGCTGCGCAGCTAGCGCCATTCGACGGCCAACACCGCGGTTCCTGGTGTGTCCGCTGTGCCGTGCGTGTGATCATTGCTTGTACAGCCCTCTCGCAGTGTCCGGAGCAAGTATGGTGGGTCTGACACACCGGCGTCAATGTGTTCTTTTTTCCATTTCCAGGAGCGTATTTCATTGTTGGACCGTGAACAAGTGTCTGCGTGCGAACTGTTCAACGAAATATATTCGATACGGCCTTTCGGAATCGAAGGCCCACTTGTTTATCCTTGATGACTGCACGACATAAAGCTTTACGCCTCGCCTGGGCCCGTCAACACAAACATTGGACCGTTCAAGACTGGAAACACGTTGCCTGGTCGGACGAGTCTCGTTTCCAATTGCATCGAGCGGATGGACGTTTACGCATACAGAGACAACCTCATGGACTGCTGTGGCCTGTTGTGGCGTTGTGAACCACTGAAGGCTACGGCGGGGCGAAGCCTCTCCGTAGGTCCCCGGTTCAATACGCAATACACAATACGTTATGATGACGAAAGAGTCATCGCCAATGTTGACTGGTGGCCAATGCTAAATAGAAACATATAAATGACAGCAGGTTTGTCAGTAACGTCGATAAGGTGCTGGCTGCGTGGTCTGGATCTGCACCGACTGAAATAATTAGAAGTCGTTGGTAAAAAATAATATATATTGTACTTAAATGTTTGTACAGGATTCTTCTTGCCTACATACATATGATTATAAACAGATAGATATTGAGGCCGCACTTAGGCGATACGTTACTCAGCGCCCTGTTACAGGTTGCTTCCTATCCGCTGATGGCTATGCTACTTTACTACTTGACGTCCCGAACAAGAGTGGCCGAGGGCTCGCTAGAAACTTGATACAAGCCACGGAGAGGCGCTGGTCGCGACTCGCGGGTCGAACGATATTATTATGGGCCGTGGTCGATAACTGCAACCCCTAACAAGTGTGCTATCGAACGTTGATACCACACAATACACATTGTAAGCGAAAAAAATTGTAGAAAAGTTTGAAGTTCTAGTCAAAGTTTGATGGACGTCGCAAGTGCTCTCATTATGAAACACTGGATGAATATAGTGTGGGTAATTTGCGCTCCATTTTAAGTAAAACAAGTTTTTCATGCATCTGAACTTTCATAATGCCATAATTCCTGTGCTACGAGCGTACACTGGTTTGAATTTTTAGGTATATATAGTGATAATTGCAGATACTGTCTGTAAAGTGTGTTGCGAATAGAGTTAGTGGTAAAGAAGTAATAAATTAAAATTTCCTGCCTGATGCTAAACTCTTACTGCGCGCCATTTTAAGCTAAAATTACTCTTTTATTCATCTAAATGTTTCTGACGTGAAATACCCTGAACCGTGTGTCGTACAATGGTGTATATTTGCAGGTACATCCAAAGGTATATATGGATACTGTGCACAAACTGTGTTGCGAACGGAGTCGGGAGTACAGAAGGTAATAAATTAAAATGCCTTATGTGGTGTTGAAGTTCTTCTACATGAACAAAGAAGGTGTAGTAAATGACAGACATGGCCGGCCTCTGTCGCCGAGCGGTTCTAGGGCGCCTCAGTCCGGAACCGCGTGACAGCTACGGTCGTAGGTACGAATCCTGTCTCGGACATGGACGTGTGTGATGTCCTTAGGTTAGTTAGGTTTAAGTATTTCTAAGTCTAGGGGACTGATGATCTCAGATGTTAAATCCCATAGTGCTCAGAGCGATTTTCCTTTCATCATTTTGTGGGGGCATCACCAAGAAAAAGCTACGTAATGGTCTCAAATTATGTGTAAAGTTTGCTAAAATATCTCTAAGTGCTCCCATACTGTGATAGTGGATGAATAAAATCCGGGTATTTGCACACCACCAATTACGCTGCTTCGAGACAAGTAGACGGTTTCTCACTGTAATACCTACCTTTTGTGTTTAGCTTTTAACATCTTAATGAGTAGGTCATGACAGTATTTTAAATTTCTGAATTTGGTCTGTAATTACAGGAAATATTAAACATCAAATAGTTTTGTCCCTAGAAGCCATGAGATAGGAAACCTAATCCGGTACTGGAGCCGGCTGGAGTGGCCGTGCGGTTCTAGGCGCTACAGTCAGGAACCGAGCGACCGCTACGGTCGCAGGTTCGAATCCTGCCTCGGGCATGGATGTGTGTGATGTCCTTAGGTTAGGTTTAATTAATTCTAAGTTCTAGGCGACTGATGACCTTAAAAGTTAAGTCGCATAGTGCTCAGAGCCATTTGAGCCGGTACTGGGTTCCGGAATAGTCCGTTAGTAATTCAGAATATGGCAAGTCAAATAATACGGACAGTCATCACTGAAAAAAAATGACTATCCGCAAATTTCCGCAAACTTAGACGCAAGCACGACCAGGAGATATGGGTCGATTTGATTTTTTCCCTGTTTTCTTAATCTCCATAATCTGAATCATTTTCTTAGTATTACGATGTAAAAAAACCGATTCGAATTTTTTTGGTCCACCCTACTCAATCGTATCCTATACCCATTCTTCACGGCCTTCGTCGCGACCAGATCAGTTCTCCGGCATGCGATGCCACTTGACGTTTCTGATGTCGTCAGCCACCCAATTGCACACATATTTTTAACACACAAATTAATAAAGGAATTTCCCCGCTTCTTTCCATTTTTCTGTCGCTCAGCAACGGATCAAGTTTTTATACGTCCTTTTTCGTTTTAAGTAAATGCCTCAGTGGGAATAAAAAAAAGTGATCGAACAAGAGTCTTACATTATATCGGTAGTGGACACTGTTTTGGCTGCCGCCTTCTCAGAAAGACTGTTCCACGAATCTGAAGGTGTGCGAAAGCTTGGTATTCACTTTACTGTGCTAAAGAGTGAGCCTTCTACGTTCATGTTTTGGAACTGAGGTGCACTGCAGTGCTTTTCGTATCCTGAGGATTTCGTAAGTCTACAGGCGAGACATTATACTAACATCACAGTGTACTTTGCATCGCAGAAAATAGTTGTCACAGGCCAGTAATCTTTGCCTTTTTTCGTGCAGGTCCTCCCACTTCTACACATTGCTTCGGTTTGCGAATCGTTATTTTCAACGAGTTGTGGACCCGGCAACCACATTTCATGAACAGAAACTTATTGGAACACATGGTTGATCTTCATTTTAGAGCCCCTCAGCTCTGCGAAGAAATCCTTATTTGTCTTTACTTACGGTCAACATACGACTGCGGGATCCATATTGCAGGAAGTTAACTCGTAGCTTATTTCCCGTGCCGGACAGCACTGTTTCTTCTGAAGGGCTACGACCTCAGTCATATGATACACCTTTAACCGTGGACCTATCAATAATGCATGTTTTCAGTTAATATGGTGCAAATGGTTCAAATGGCTCTGAGCACTATGGGACTCAACTTCTGAGGTCATTAGTCCCCTAGAACTTAGAACTAGTTAAACCTAACTAACCTAAGGACATCACAAACATCCATGCCCGAGGCCGGATTCGAACCTGCGACCGTAGCGGTCTTACGGTTCCAGACTGCAGCGCCTTTAACCGCACGCCCACTTCGGCCGGCTTCAGTTAATAACACATCTTTTTAGCTCTCTGTTTTCTGTCCTATTTACATCCCTGGTTGTAGTATTCTGACTTCCTCCAAGTGGATAATCTTAAGGAATTGATGTGTTAGAGTATACCCGCCTGTTTCTCAATCGTTGGAAGTAATGTAGCAGACTTCATAACGAATCTTATTAATTATGGATGTAAGCTCACCAGTAAAAATATCAAACACCTCCTCAAAAGAACACTCTGGTCGCTCTGGAACTGTTTATATGGCTTAGAACTCGTACCAGGCATTCGTGTGGTTCTTCACCGTCGACGACATGTCATATGGCGGTGAAGCGGTATGTATATGCAGGGTGGTCCATTGGTAGTGACCGGGCCAAATATCTCACGAAATAAGCGTCAAACGAAAAAACTACAAAGAAAGGAGCTTGCACATTGTAAATATACTGCCAGTTTTAGAACTGTATATTTAGGTATTGATTTATTAATAGATATTCAGTTGTGGGTTGGCAGGAGAGCCAGCACCGGGATACAAGAGGAAGCCGAGAGGCACGCGTTTTAGCTCACGCAGGCTGGCGTGAGGTCTGGAACAGGACAAGGAAATTAGAATTTAGAAAAAACGGACGTAGCTGGTGGAATACTTAACTTTAATCCATTAATGGTGAACGTCGCTCTTGACTGTACATTAATCACAAGATCAATAGCAACTGATAATGGCGCCTTGCTAGGTCGTAGCAAATGACGTAGCTGAAGGCTATGCTAACTATCGTCTCGGCAAATGAGAGCGTATTTTGTCAGTGAACCATCGCTAGCAAAGTCGGCTATACAACTGGGGCGAGTGCTAGGAAGTCTCTCTAGACCTGCCGTGTGGCGACGCTCGGTCTGCAATCACTGGTAGTGGCGACACGCGGGTCCGACGCATACTAACAGACCGCGGCCGATTTAAAGGCTACCACCTAGCAGGTGTGGTGTCTGGCGGTGACACCACATATTCTGTACATCAACAAGCTAGCAGCCTTCTTATCCCCCTCAGAGCAAGAACTGAAAGGAAAACGATGTACGTTCACGCTTGACGATAACAACTTTGTTAACAATGGTTACTGCAGGTAAGTGGCACAATAAAAGGCGCCCGACGGCTCCGTCGTTCGGTTTCATCACATAGCGGATTTGTTTGGAGCACTTCATTTAGACTTCCGTGTTTTTAATTTCTACAAATGCTAGCGACCTAGCAGTTGTAGTGTCAAAATTTCATGGTGAAATTAAACGTTGTGGTTTCTATTGGTAGTGCTAAGCGCTGATTACGTCAGCATTTTCCCTTACACTTCTCCGCCCACCGCAAAGACCGATCTTGTCATTTAGATTTTTGTTCTTCAGTTTCTGCAACTGTTTTTGAAGAATGTCCACGTGAAGAAATGGCACGCTAGTTGCGTTAAAAATTGTTTTTATCGCACCTGGTGTGCTATCTCTTCACATCGCATATCTTGTTATTCCATCCACACCGCTACCCTCCAGCGCAAGCGGACTTGTTCTTTGCGCCATCTATACTGCCTCCACATAGTCAAAGAGAAGGACTGGACGAGATGAAAGCTCAAAAAGTAGTAAGAATCCTTCACACACTAAAAGTAAATATACGTTCTACTACAATTTCAAAAGAAAAAACTCAAATATTTTTCGAAAACTGCGATAAACAACATACATTAAAAAGAGTTTTACATCACCCCGGTTCTCAGAACTCCTAACTCCTGAAGATAGACATTGACTGTGGATACTGTACCTCAGACACAGTCGCTTTGACTGTACAGAGATGTCACCAAACTGGCCCAAAGATGCAAACAACCATGCATGAGCAGCGCCTATTAGGCGGAGGGGGTCAGACAGCCGATCAGTTCCCGTCATTTCACCAGGAAGGAGGTACACGGTTCGTGTTGTCTGTAGTTCAACAATACGTAGACGGTCAATACCGCGGTTCGATCACGACTGCATTGTTACTTTGTGCCAGGAAGGGCCTGCAACAAGGGAAGTGTCCAGGCGTCTCGGAGTGAGCCAAAGCGATGTTCCTCGGACATGGAGGAGATACAGAGAGACAGGAACTGTCGATGACATGCCTCGCTCAGGCCGCCCAATCGCTACTACTGCAGTGGATGACCGCTACCTACGGATTATGGCTCGGAGGAACCCTGACAGCAACGCCACCATGTTGAATAATGGTTTTCGTGCAGCCACAGGACGTTGTCGTTTTACGACGCAAACTGTGTGCAATAGTCAGCATGATGCGCAACTTCACTCCCGACGCCCATGGTGAGATCCATCTTTGCAACCACGATACCATGCAGCGCGGTATAGATGGGCCCAGCAACATACGAATGGACCGCTCAGGAGTCGCATCCTGTTCTCTTCACCGATGAGTTTCGCATATGCCTTGAGCCAGATAATCGTCGGAGACGTGTTTGGAGGCAACCCGGTCAGGCTGAACGCCTTATACACACTGTCCAGAGAGCTCAGCAAGGTGGAGGTTCCCTGTTGTTTTGGGGTGGCATTATGTGGGGACGACATACGCCCGCCGCTGGTGGTCATGGAAGGCGCCGTAACGGCTGTACGATACGTGAACGCCATCCTCCGACCGATAGTGCAACCATATCGGCAGCACATTGACGAGGCATTCGTCTTCATGGACGACAATTCGCGTCTCTATCGTGCACATCTTGTGAGTGACTTCCTTCAAGATAACGACATCGCTAGACTAGAGTACTTGGCATGTTCTTCAGGCATGAACCGTATCGAAAATGCCTGGGATAGATTGACGACATGACCCACCAATCACTCTGAGGGATCTACACCGAATCGCCGTTGAGGAGTTGGAAAATCTGGACCAACAGTGCCTTGATGAACTTGTGGATAGTATGCCACGACTAATACAGGCATGCATCAATGCAAGAGGCTGCGCTACTGGGTATTAGAGGTACCGGTGTGTACAGCAATCTGGACCATCACCTCCGAAGGTCTTTCTGTATAGTGGTTTTCATGAGCAATAAAAAGAGCGGAAAAGGTGTTTATATTTATCTCAATTTCAATTTTCTGTACAGGTTCTGGAACTCTCGGAACCGAGGTGATGCATAACCTTTCTTTTATTTTGATGTGTAATACAAAATGAAAATATGGGTACTCGACATTGTCATTTCGATGTCGATATATTGGTTAAAAAAGATCGCCTACACATATCTATGGTCACTGGAAAAATATCGATATATCTATATTTTATCGACAAAACTTATTCGGAGGTCTCTGTGGTCACTCTGTGAATGAACTTGCACGATTGTTTGGTGTATCGATGCGGATGGTCGAAGGGATCTACAACCAATGGAATACCAATCGCCGCCGTAAAGCATAGCGGAGTGGCAGCAGTAGTAAAGCCATCCCAACGCACACTGAGCGAGGTGGCGCAGTGCAGTGGTTAGCACACTGGACTCGCATTCGGCAGGACGCCGGTTCAAAGTCGAGTCCGTCCATCCTGCTTTAGGTTTTCCGTGATTTCCCTAAATCGCTTCAGACAAATACCGGGGATGGTTCCTTGGAAAGGGCACGACCGATATCCTTCCCACATCCGAGTTTGTGCTCCGTCTCTAATGACCTCGTTGTCGACGGGACATTAATCTCCTCCTCCTACTAAAGCACATGTACCGGAGAGGTACGTCAGGGCTTTCCATTGACGATCGGATTGAAACCCTACAGGAATTGTTGCTGCCAGTGAAGGCGGATCCGTGTCAACCAGCTGCCGAGCTATTGTTGCGAAGGGAGCTGACTGCATTCAACCTACATTTGGAGTCCGGTGCACATCAAAAGACCATTGCTCACAGCGAGCGGCACATTAAATCGAATGTCTTCAGAGAGCACACAACACGGGAGATAGACAGTACGCGGCTAGAGACGGCAGTATGGTCGGAAGCGTCGTGAATATGTTTCTATTCCAGCGATGCGAGGCGTTTAATCCTCAGTGCGTGTAGCATTTAATTCAGGCCGCAGGTGATTCTGCGATTTATTGACAATCCTTTAATGACCATGTGTTGGGGCCACTCTTTCAGGCTGCTGTCAACAGGGACCGAGATGTTTATACCAACATTCTCGGCGAACAACTGTTGTCCTTTCTTCTTCATCTTCATTCTTACAAGCAGAAAACAGCCGTGTTCACAGATCCGCATGCCCATTGTTTCTGATTGGCCGAACACTCGAGACACACTTTCGCACCCGACTAGCCCGCTGAACCACCCGATCGTAACCCCAATAAAACAGTTTGGCATAGTTTGTACAACGTAGCAGTCAACATCCCAGGTAGCTCAATAATCAACTGGATACGTCACACTTCAAGGAATCTGCTCTCCTATTTGAGACCATTAGCAATGCTGGAGGGCGCGTTACACGGAATTTGCGTGATGTCTCCTTGGGATGATTACTTTTTTGTTGGTTGTTGTTATTGTTGTAGGCAATAAGCCACATCGCTGAGTTACATACGAGCACAGAATTCCAGGGTATCCAGTTTGTCATTTCTAAAAGGCCCTTCCCCTTAATTTTTCGTGAAAGCATTTTATTGTGGCTCTGGATCTGCAGGGAGTAAATTCATCATAGTATGGTAAAGACTTGTCTCTTCAACAGTTCACGCAGGAACCCAGCAACATCTCGTGAGGAGAGTTTAGCACAGAACCAACATTATAGACAGCGATAGTACGGAACAAGATTTATATTTTGATGGAACTTGGATGGGGTGAAATTCTATTATTATTACTATTATATTAAATCTTGATAACCTGCCATTGAAACACTGTAGCAGACACTTGTCTTAAATAGACGTTGTCGACCGCAGCACCGTTTTCTGCCTGTTTACATATCTCTGTACTTGAACACGCATGCCTATGCCAGTTTCTTTGGCGCTTCAGTGTATAAACATGATATCGTCACCGCGTGGAGGTACCGTAAAGCGGCTGGAGCCTCGCTGTCGGGGGTGATGAGTTTAGTGGGGGGAGAGGCCAGCGGCTGACACCGTCTGGAGTCCTGGACGTGGAGTGACGGCCGTCTGGAGCCGAGGCGCACACCTAATCTAATCTGGGCGCTGGAGGGGGCGCTGCCAGTCAAGTCAGCCGGTGTCAAGCGCGACGTGGCGGAGACAGCCGGTGGGTGGCGGCGCACGTGGCCGTCTGCACGGAGACGCGGCCGGTGCTGGCCGCTCGCTGCCCACTGCCTGCAGGCGGAGCGCCTGGCGCCGGGGAACGACCGACGCCGTCAAGCGCGCGTGGTTACGCCTCGACTCTTTTGTCGATGAGGTAACATGACGCCATAGTGTCATATCCAAAGAGGAACGATCGACAGTGTATCAGCTACGGTTGCTCTTTGGCCTGGATGGGCAGGTGACACGTTTCGCAGGACCCTCTTTGGTTTTGCGGAGGCCAATAGGACGACTTGTCGCGATAATTCGTACTGTGTTTTGGCGTGGCGTGGCGTTGGCCCAGTTCGAGTTGATCCAACTGCCTGTCAATTTTGGCCACTTCTTGTCTGGTCTCGGTTCCACTCGGTCACACGGTCTACATCTTCATCTACGTATACAGGGCGGTCCACTGATCGTGACCGGGCCAAATATCTCACGAAATAAGCGTCAAACGAAAAAACTCCAGAGAACGAAACTTGTCTAGCCTGACGGGGGAAACCAGATGGCGCTATGGTTGGCCCGCTAGGTGGCGCTGCCATAGGTCAAACGGATATCAACTGCGTTTTTTAAAAATAGGAACCCCCATTTTTTATTACATATTCGTTTAAAGAAATATGAATGTTTTAGTTGGACCACTTATTTCGCTTTGTGATAGATGGCGCTGTAATAGTCACCAACATATGGCTCACAATGTTAGACGAACACTTGGTAACAGGTAGGTTTTTTAAATTAAAATACAGAACGTAGGTACGTTTGAACATTTTATTTCGGTTGTTCCAATGTGATACATGTACCTTTGTAAACGTATCATTTCTGAGAACGCATGCTGTTACAGCGTGATTACCTGTAAATACCACATTAATGCAATAAATGCTCAAAATGACGTCCGTCAACCTCAATGCATTTGGCAATACGTGTAACGACATTCCTCTCAAGAGCGAGTAGTTCGCCTTCCGTAATGTTCACTCATGCATTGGCAATGCGCTGACGCATGTTGTCAGGGGTTGTTAGTAGACCACGATAGCAAATATCCTTCAACTTTCCGGTGAACGTGCGGGTCATGGTATGGTACTTCGACGACCAATCCACCTGTCATGAATTATGCTATTCAATACCGCTTCAACAGCACGCGAGCTATGTGCCGGACATCCATCATGTTGGAAGTACATCACCATTCTGTCATGCAGTGAAACATCTTGTAGTAACATCGGTAGAACATTACGTAGGAAATCAACACACATCGCACCATTTAAATTGCCATCGATAAAATGGGGGCCAATTATCCTTCCTCTCATAATGCCGCACCACACATTAACCCGCCTAGGTCGCTGATGTTCCACTTGCCGCAGCCATCGTGCATTTTCCGTTGCCCAATAGTGCATATTATGCCGGTTTAAGTTACCGCTGTTGGTGAATCACGCTTCGTCGCTAAATAGAATGAGTGCAAAAAATCTGTCATCGTCCCGTAATTTCTCTTGTGCCCAGTGGCAGAACTGTGCACGACGTTCAAAGTCTTCGCCATGCAATTTCTGTTGCATAGAAATATGGTAAGGGTGCAATCGATGTTGATGTAGCATTCTCAACACCGACGTTTTTGAGATTCCCGATTCTCGCGCAATTTGTCTGCTACTGATGTGCGGATTAGCCGCGACAGCAGCTAAAACACCTACTTGGGCATCATCATTTGTTGCAGGTCGTGGTTGACGTTTCACATGTGGCTAAACACTTCCTGTTTCCTTAAATAGCGTAACTATCCGGCGAACGGTCCGGACACTTGGATGATGTCGTCCACGATACCGAGCAGCATACATAGCACACGCCCGTTGGGCAATTTGATCACAATAGCCACACATCAACACGATATCAACCTTTTCTGCAATTGGTAAACGGTCCATTTCAACACGGGTAATGTATCACGAAGCAAATACAGACCGCACTGGCGCAATGTTACGTGATACCACGTGACTATTACAGCGCTATCTATCACAAAGCGAAAAAAGTGGTCCAACAAAAACATTCATATTTCTTTACGTACTACACGAATATGTAACAAACAATGGGGGTTCCTACTTTAAAAAAAAAAAACCGCAGTTGATATCCTTTTGACCTACGGCATCGCTATCTAGCGGGTCAACTATAGCGCCATCTGGTTTCCCCCGCCGGCCGCGGTGGTCTCGCGGTCCTAGGCGCGCAGTCCGGAACCGTGCGACTGCTACGGTCGCAGGTTCGAATCCTGCCTCGGGCATGGATGTGTGTGATGTCCTTAGGTTAGTTAGGTTTAAGTAGTTCTAAGTTCTAGGGGACTGATGACCACAGATGTTAAGTCCCATAGTGCTCAGAGCCATTTGGTTTCCCCCTTCAAGGTAGACCAGTTTCATTCTTTGTAGTTGTTTCGTTTGATGCTTATTTCGTGAGATATTTGGGCCGGTCACTATCAATGGACCTCCGTTAGCCACAAAGCGGTGTGTGCCGGAGGGCACAATTCGCGCCAAACTCGTATTTCCCCCCTCTGTTCCACTCGCGGATCGCGCGAGGCAAAATAGACTGTCTGAACGCCTCAGTACGAGCTCTAATTTCCCTTATCTTTGAATTGTGATCATTGCGCGATTTGAAAGTTGGTGGTAATAATACATGCTCTACATCCTCAGCGAATTTAGTGAGCAGCCCATTCCGTTTAGCGCGTCGTCAATCTGCAAATGTGTCCCACTTCAATCTTTCAGTGAGATTTGTAAAGCTCTCGCGATGGCTAAATGTAGTAGTCAGGAATCTGGCCGCTCTTCTTTGGACCTTCTCAATCTCTTGAATCAGACCCAACTGGTAAGGGGTCCATAAAGACGAACAATACTCTAAGACTGGACGAACTGACGTATTGTAAGCAATTTCCTTTGTTGAAGGACTGCATCGGTTCAGAATTCTACGAATAAACCGCAATCTATAGTTCGCCTTGCGAGTTACTTGTGTAATCTGATCATTCCATTTGAGATCATTTCGAATAGTCACACCCAGATACTTGACGGATGTTACCGCTTCCAAAGACTGGGCATTTATTTTGTACTCGTACATCAGTGAGGATTGTGGCAGGCTGCTGTTCCACATGATGCTGCCACGTATCTAATGGTGAGATCGGCATATGCCGTTGGGTTAAGCATCGCACTGAAATGTAATCGGCTGCATTCGTGTGAAACTAGAGTGTTTTCTGATGTTACGCTTGTCATTACTTTGCATTCTGATTGAAAGCAGGATTTACGTTAGTTTCGCTGTATATTTTTTGGTGTCGCGTGTGATTTTTATACATGATACTGCAATCAGACGATCTTGTTACACCGTCCAGTCACAGTAATGTGACCACCTGTCGAAGGCCGCGAGACGCCCAGGCAAAAGAGTCAGTGATGTTCTGGAAGGTACTGCTACGGATGCTGAGCCATTCCGACTCCAATGCCTTGGCCAGTTGCCCTACGTTTCTCGGTTCATGATCCACGCGCGGACAGCCTGAACGAAGTCGTCCCACAGATTCTCGATTGAGTTTAAATCCGTGGCGTTCGGTACTCAGAGAAGTACGGTAAACGCGTCCTAGTGCTCTTCGAAGCACACACGACGCATTGCCCTGCTGGTAGATTCCATTATGATGAGGAGAAACAAACTGCATCCAGGGGAGGACGTGGGCTAGGTGCATACTTGTGCCTTCCTGAATAAAGAGATCACCCAGCAAATGACACTAAAACATCCCCCAGACCGCAATGGCCCATCCTGATTGCAGGATGTTTGCTCTCAGAAGCTTCGTGCCGTAGACGATGGAGCAGAATACGTGATTCATCCGAAAAGGTCACCTGTCGGCGCTCTGTGGACGTCCGGTTGCGGACTGACGTGCAAATTCCAGTCTTCGTTCCAGATGAACAGCAGTTAGCCTGGGTGCACGAACCAGGCGGCTGCTGCCGAGGTTCCTATGCAGCAACTTTCGCTGAACAGTCATTGTCGGCCGCGCGGGATTAGCCGAGCGGTCTCAGGCGCTGCAGTCATGGACTGCGCGGCTGGTCCCGGCGGAGGTTCGAGTCCTCCCTCGGGCATGGGTGTGTGTGTTTGTCCTTAGGATAATTTATGTTAAGTAGTGTGTATGCTTAGGGACTGATGACCTTAGCAGTTAAGTCCCATAAGATTTCACACACATTTGAACATTTTTGGAGTCATTGTGGAGTCGCGTAAGACACCTTGGTTCATCTGGGCGGTCAGGTGCTCAACGGCTGTACGTCTGTTCACCCGTAAACCCCTGCCACATGGCCCGTAGTGCACTGTATACTTAAAACACGGCTGCCCGCGAACAGTTTACATACTTAGACATTTCCTAAATGCTTCCACCATTGGCCCCCGAAGCCAATGATCAGGCCCTTTTCGACGTCAGATAAATCGCTCGGTTTACACAATACGACAATGACTCCACTGTTTTCCGCGTCCCCCGACACGCATTATGAACCCTCCGCTGGTAATGCTGTCACCTGTTGTCTGTGACAAATGTGTGTGTGAATTCACAAGGGACCAAACTGTTGAGATCATCGGTCCCTAGACTTACACACTACTTAAACTAACTTATGCTACGAACAACACACACACCCATGCCCGAGGGAGGACTCTAACCTCCGGCGGGAGCGGCCGCTCAATCCGTGACATTGCGCCTCAAACCGCGTGGCCACTCCGAGCGACTGTTGTCTGTTAGTGGTTGTTGCACGTTGACGTCGAACATAGGCGGTGGTCACGTCAATGTGACTGGAATGTGTAGCTCCTAGAAGTCCCTCTCATTCAGTAGCAAGTTAGTTCGTTTCTTTGATATCAACAATTTTTTATATACTGCATAGCGATTTGTATCTTTTGTGCTCAGTTTGAATTCCGATATGATTGACGAGGTTCAATTTACGTCTGCATATTCTATAAGAGGCATGGTGCTCTAGCAGAGCGAGTTATTAACAACCGTTCTCGGTGTACCCGGTCTTTTCAAATCTCCCTTGATTTTGCTGTTCAAATGGTTCAAATGGCTCTAAGCACTATGGCACTATCTGAGGTCATCAGTCCCCTAGAACTTAGAACTATTTAAACCTAACTAACCTAAGGACATCACACACGTCCATGCCCGAGGCAGGATACGAACCTGCGACCGTAGCAGCAGCGCGGCATTTTGCTTCCATATCGTTATGTAATTTCATGGTGTGCACACAATGAATGAATCCCCCATTTAACTGGACCAGGAGTCATAAATATCTGGTACATTTAACTACACTACGAATATTATTTCATAGTACGCAGTGTTTCAGCACTTCTGGGAAAGAACTTGTGCGGCAGCCTGACGGCCAATGCAGCGGCGCAGCCACCACACGCCACAGATCAACTTTCACCGAGTGATCAGAGAAAATCTCTCTTTTGTGTTTACGGAGGTCCGAGTATTTGCATTTAAGTAAGATTCGGAATGTTTCATATTATACAAACTACATAAGCATGTGCATTCCACAGAAGATAGTCTGTAAGGCGAATCACTTCTACACTAAGAGTTTCATAAACTTTGTAATACCCTAGTTCCACTTAAACCCCCTCCAGTAGTGAATAGGTATTTCGTTCTGAGACACACGAGTTTGGTTTTCACTGTGCTTGCGAAGATGGACATTTCGAAGACTCGATAACGTAAACTGAGTCTTTTGTCATTTCCTTTTTATTGCTTCGCTGGTGTACTTCTGCAATGTATGAGTATGTCATAGTATTAAACTCGAATTTTCTTTCGGAAAGAACAGACACCAGACATTCGTATAACTGATTCACCTTGATGCACCTCCAGTGCGGGCGCACATTTGCTTTCGACCTCCAGCGGAAATCGAAAAATCAGCGAACGTGGAGGACGTGGACACGGGCTGATGGCTCTCGATCTTCGACCATAACCGAGTCTGTCAAAACATGAGGTAGCAAATACGGGATAGCCAAGGAGATGGAAACGTGGGTTCTACTATGCCAAGACTGCTTCGTAGCTACAACAGGAAAACACAATTAATTAGCAGGAGTACAAAATAAGGAAGTATTTATTACTTAACTTTGTTGTAGTCCATGATCTGTTGGTTGACAATTATAGAAGACACGACTAAATTAACCGTCTGTAGACTGACATATTTTACAAGTCACAAATCTTGCAGTGACGAATTAATCTCTCGTAATCTTGAATGTCGAATCCGGTGAATTTAAAGACTAACTTGGCACTTGGCTACAAAGACTTGATGGCAGCAATGGACTAACATCAGCGCTGGCTGACCACTGAGCGCGGCCACGAACTGTAGACCGACACAACTGCACTACTCTCCTGCTGCACATGAAGTGGCCTCGCGGCGCCTCGCGGCGAGCAGAAGTACTGCCACTGGCTGTGTACTCTTTGGCTAGCACAGCGTTCTTCTATTCCGTTTATCGGGAGAATCGCATCCGGCGGATCGATCTCTCAGGCGGCGGTGTGGTCGTATGACTGACGACATCACAAGGTCTGTAGACAGGTGGAGCCAGGTGGCAATGTCAGTCGCCCGGGGAGCGTGCAGTGATAGTCCGCGCATTTGTGATGCTCGTTGTGTCCGGGCCATCTTGGAGATGGCTGGTTGATGCTGACGTGATACAAGCCGTCTCCCTAGTGCGTCCCAGATATGCTGTATGGGATTCAAACCGGCAGAGCGAGCAGGTCACACCATATGTCCAATTTCTTCCGTTTCCAAGAAAACATCTACTACCTGCGCTCCTTGAGGTCGAGCATGTCACTCTCCTGGCTAAATTGGGACTCATCTGCGAAAACAAAATTGGGGCACTGTTCGATCGTCCAGGTGGGCATGTTGATGACTCCATTCTAGACGTTCCCTTCTGTGAAGACGCGTCAGGGGTACACATACAGCAGGCCTCCGACAAAAAAGGCCCTCTGCTGAAGCGGTTTGTATACCATTTGTCTCGATACAACAGGTCCAGTGGATGCTGCGATCTTACATGCCAGTTGCCGTGCATTACTAAGGCAGGGAGTCGTGCCCTTACAGCCAAGTAATGGTTCACTCTTCTGAACTCATGCGTGGTCGGCCCTGCCCTGGTCTTGGGGATACAGTTTGGTCTCTATAAACTGTCACCACATCCGAGAAACAAAAGAACGATTCACATTAAGCCATGGGACCAAATCAGTTTGTCATGTGCCGGTTCCTTTCTTTCTACGGCCCTCCACAGCAGAGAGTCTTGTAGGCCTCTTCTCTGTGCATTCTGCACCGTCTGCGTACACAGCGATTGGAGATACAAGGCTATGCGGCAAACATTACCTCGTTTCACAGGTGTCGTGACGTCATCGTTGGCATGGTTGTCCGTTGACTGGAATTTCATCTTCCGTGCGGGACACGATTTTACGGACATCTGGTTGACAGTATGATTATATAACGAATTAGATATACGACGGGGAAATAGCGATTTGTTGCTTTAATTTTGGACACCAATGTCGTTCCTGGAACATCTATGTCACAGTTTGGTATGGACTATACCGATCTCTTACGAACCTAGCCAGGTCGCTGTGGCCGTGCGGTTCTAGGCGCTTCAGTCAGGAACCGCGCGACTGCTACGGTCGCAGGTTCGAATCCTGCCTCGGGCATGGATGTGTGTGATGTCCTTAGGTTAGTTAGGTTTAAGTAGTTCTAAGTCTAGGGGACTGATGGCCTAGGATGTTAAGTCCCATAGTGCTTAGAGCCATTTTCAAAAACTATTAAGACGGACTTCACTTACACTGGAATTCTGTTTGACTGATAACATATAAGGCAGTAGCGCGCTTCAGTGGTTTGACATGAACGACAAGGAAGGAGTATTAATATATATACGCAGACAACTGGTTCTCAATAACACTTATTGGTTCAAATGGCTCTGAGCACTATGGGACTCAAAAACTGAGGTCATAAGTCCCCTAGAACTTAGAACTATTTAAACCTAACTAACCTAAGGACATCACACACATCCATGCCCGAGGCAGGATTCGAACCTGTGACCGTAGCGGTCGCGCGGTTCCAGACTGTAGCGCCTAGAACCGCTCGGCAACCCGGGCCGGCAGTTATACAGAACTCAGCTGATAATTTTATGATGAAGGTCGCGGCAGTGTCGATCTGCTGCGGTTATTCCAAAAAGACTGCAAAAGTATCTGTGGCTCTTGCTGTGTAACTAGCTCTGAAAATTCTTACATGCTATGAACAACAAACCAAATTACTTCCATATCCAAGGCTGTGTTATATAATCTTGCTGTTCTTTTTGTCTCGTTAAGTTTATTTGCCACAAGGAAACCCTGCAGTTCGACCGCCAGTTCCACCTTTTCTATTCCCGCAAAGTTTCGTTGCAAAGAGGATTCTGTCCATGTTCTACATGATTACACACCTACTTTCCCCATGCATGAACCATTATTACAAGTAAAATTTTTAATACTTCCATTCTTTTACAGCGTATTACTTTTGAAGTTACATCCATAGGTTGGTTACAATTACATAAAGTATCATAAATGATGACTAAACGAAATGCAACATCCGAGAGCATGGCTACACAGAAGTCACATTAAGTAAAAACATTCAAAGAATAAATAAGACAGTTGTAGGTCATATCGATAATAGTATTACAATCTACTTACTACATCCAGTCTCATCGGTAACTAACGCCCACGACCGTTACGGCGTGTATTTAAAGCCAACTTGATTTACATTCTCATAGTGGCGCTACTAGCATGACTCTTGTGCCACTGACGCGAAATTGGAATAGACATCATCTTCGAAGTATAGAAAGACTACTGCCAACTTCCGTTTCTCATACACAACTCCTTCTTGGTGTTTCCATTTTTCCCGTCAGTGGATATTAATTTTAAAATAAGCAACTGTTAAATGAACAAACTGATTACCATAACAAAAAGTTTCTCGAAGTACTTTCTGAATTGTGACGTCTCTTCTCCCTGTTTTTTTTTGTTATTTTATTTGTTGTTATTCCACTTTCTGCAGGGTCGCCTAGTTCAGTGATAGTAGCTTCTTTGTCGATACTTCCGATAAGGCTATTTGGAGTAGGCGACCAGATTGTCACTCGCTTATCACGTCTGTAGGTGACACCGTATAAACTGCTTCTGCTGAACATCTGCCAGTTTTCACTTTAAGAAGGGAATATCATACCATGAATTTTATATAGTGTATGTTTATAATTGTATATTTCTGATTTTAATAGTTACAAGCTTTGTGCCGTCGTGCAGTAGACTGTATCCTTCAGTTGTATCAATGACAGAACAGATATAGTTACATTCTGAGAGTGTTTTCTTGCCTGTTCAGGGATAAGATCTCCGCGTAAAATATTAGTCGCCTCAGTAAAAGAACGCAGTAGTCAAGCTGGAGCCCTGTGGGTTGTGCAGAACTGGTACCAGCAGGACGCGTGATCGCTGACCCAAATCCTGCCAGTGAAGCGGGACGACTCGGCTGTGCTGAATGAGAACGGTCCGGTGGGACAACGTGCACACTTGGTACGGCAGCGGAAAGGAGCCATGGTGTCTGGGTGTGCCGATGATGACAACCTGAATATTGCCCCGTTTGTTGGTATGAGCTGCTTGCTTTGATTTGATGTTTGGAAGCATGGTGTGATCTAGTGATAAATTAGTGACCTTAACCTGTATTTTCGTTTGAAAATAACCAAAAAATGTGACAGTATCACAATTAATCACCAATTCCTATTCTTTCTTTCAACACATCCACTGATGATAGTGTCATACACGATAAGTGCAATGGCCACATTGTGTTTAATTAAAGTAGGTTAAGTTTCTGCACTGCAACGGACACAAGCAGCACAGTACGACCTTATAGCGATGGACGCAATGTTTAGTCGTACCTCGTACACACATATCAAAAAAAGTCTTCCATCACCTCGGTTCCGAGAGTTCGGGAACCTGTACAGAAAATTGAAATAGAGATCAACATAAACATCATTTCCGCCCTTTCTATTGCTCATGAAAACCACACATTGCATGTTGTATCACCATACAGTGAGACCTTCAGAGGTGGTGGTCCAGATTGCTGTAGACTCCGGTACCTCTAATACCCAGTAGCACGCCTCTAGCACTGATGCATGCCTGTATTCGTGGCATACTATCCACAAGTTCATCAAGGCACTGTTGGTCCAAATTCTCCCATTCCTCAACGGCGATTCGGCGTAGATCCCTCAGAGTGGTTGGTTGGTCACTTCGTCCATAAACAGCCCATTTCAATCTTTTTCATGTATGGAGAACATGATGGCCACTCTAGTCGAACGATGTCATTATCCTGAAGGAAGTGATTCACAAGATGTGCACGATGGTGGCGCGAATTGTCGTCCATGAAGACGAATGCCTCGTCAACATGCTGCCGATATGGTTACACTGTCGGTCGTAGGATGGCATTCACGTATCGTACAGCCGTTACGGCCCCTTCCATGGTCACCAGCGGCGTGCGTCGGCCCCACGTAATTCCACCCCAAAACATCAGGGAACCTCCACTTTGTTGCATTCACTGGACAGTGCGTCTAAGACGTTCAGCCTCCAAACACGTCTCCGACGATTGTCTGGTTGAAGTCATATGCGACACTGATCGTTGAAGAGAACGTGATGCCAAACTCGAGCGGTCCATTCGGCATGTTGTTGGTCCCATCTGTACCGCTCAGCATGGTGTCGTGGTTGCAAAGGTAGACCTCGCCATGGACGTCGGCAGTGAAGTTGCTCATCATGCAGCCTATTGCGCACAGTTTGAGTCGTAACACGACATCCTGTGGCTGCACGAAAAGCATTATTCAACGTGGGGGCGTTACTGCCAGGGTTCCTCCGAGCCTTAATCCGTAGGTAGCGGTCATCCACTGCAGCAGTAGCCCTTGGGCGGCCTGAGCGAGGCATGTCATTGACAATTCCTGTCTCTCTGTATCTCCTCCAAGTCCGAACAACATCGCTTGGTTCACTCCGGGACTCCTGGACACTTTCCTTGTTGAGAGCGCTTCCTGGCACAAAGTAACAATGCGGACGCGATCAAACCGCAGTATTGAAAGTCTAGGCATGGTTGAACTACAGACAACACGAGCCGTGTACCTCCTTCTTGATGGAATGACGGACTGATCGGCTGTCCGACCCCTCCGTCTAATAGGCGCTGTTTATGCATGGTTGTTTACATCTTAGTGACATCTCTGAGCAGTCAACAGTGTCTGTGATAGAATATCCACAGATAACGTCTGTCTTCTAGAGTTTTGGGAACCGGGGCGATTTTTTTGATGTGCATATTTCTTAATCTGTTGTCTGATCCGTCTCAAAATTACCTTGGATGCTTGAAGTAAAGGAATAAATTCAAACAGTTGAATCTGCTAATAGTTACTTTTTCATGAAGGAAATTTGAATTGCGTATCAGACAATGTTCCCAAATGTTACTGTCCCTTAAGAAATGATGACATGAAAATAACTTTGCAGACAAAGTGATCAGCATGGGGGAGGGGTGGCGGGGGGAACAAGGGAAACTATTTTATAAGCTTGTGTGTGGTCCAACATACTACAACAGAAACAAGAGTTGCTCAGGACATAGAACAAGAGAGAAATTTGCTATTATTCATTCACAGAGATTCGCGGTGCTGATAAACTAACAATTTCGATAACCGATTTACGTGGAACACGTGCAGAGGGAGAGATAAGTTGGTGTTAGTTACAATATTTGAAACGAGAGGGTGCACACACTGGCGATGCAGTGTGGAACCGCGCGACCGCTACGGTCGCAGGTTCGAATCCTACCTCGGGCATGGATGTGTGTGTTGTCCTTATGTTAGTTAGGTTTAAGTAGTTCTAAGTCCCATAGTGCTCAGAGCCATTTGAACCATTTTTTGCACACACTGGTCACCCTGAAACAGGGCGGTGTCAGTGTAGATTACGACACACATGGCAAAGATTTCAGCAATTCGGAAAGAGTTTGGTACACAGAGCTGTGGCTGCTAGCAAGCTGTGTTCGCGACCTAAATAGCAATACGGCAGCGAGTAACTGCACTGCGTCTCACCATCAATGGCTCGTTGTTCAGCCGCTCAGCGTGTCCCCATCGGCCAGCAACATCTCCGACGCGTCCAGACTGCAGCTCGTCCTGTCCTCAACTGCGTACTGTTGGCTCCTCAACGACCTCCGAGAGGACGCACTTTCTGACGCACATTCCTGCCAATCAGAGGCCCTCCGAGCGCAACACAACGGCCCGATCGGCTCGCGTCAAAAGCGCGCCTCACTCATTTCTCGTTCGTCCGTTTTAACAGATACATTTTCTAGAAAGATCTCGAAGCTTCTACCGCGAACTTCCAGCGACCAAGGGAAACACTCGTCCACGAATTCGGCGGGAAAGATCGTTTCACCTACGTGCTCGCAGTCATGTATGCCAAGACAGAGGAGGCTGTGGTCCTCTGCCACAGTTGCTCCCCTTGTTCTTCAGTAAAAAAAAAAAAAAAAAAAAAAAAAAAAAAAAAAAAAAAAAAAAAAAAAAAAAAAAGCACCTATAACAGCTAGTCACCCCAGCCGGCATTCTTCAGTCCCACGCCGTGCTATTGTTCTGTGCCTTCTGCGATATAATAAAAAAATAATTTAAAAAAATTAAATTAAGGAAAGAAAGAAATTGATTGGTAACTGTTCTCTCGCTTGCAATGAAGAGAGAATATTAGTACGATTGCATTATTATGAAATGTTCTGCATGTACAAAATTGTGCTATTGTTCATTCACTTTACCTTGCGTCGTTTCTTTTTCTATCGTTACATATATATATACACTCCTGGAAATTGAAATAAGAACACCGTGAATTCATTGTCCCAGGAAGGGGAAACTTTATTGACACATTCCTGGGGTCAGATACATCACATGATCACACTGACAGAACCACAGGCACATAGACACAGGCAACAGAGCATGCACAATGTCGGCACTAGTACAGTGTATATCCACCTTTCGCAGCAATGCAGGCTGCTATTCTCCCATGGAGACGATCGTAGAGATGCTGTATGTAGTCCTGTGGAACGGCTTGCCATGCCATTTCCACCTGGTGCCTCAGTTGGACCAGCGTTCGTGCTGGACGTGCAGACCGCGTGAGACGCCGCTTCATCCAGTCCCAAACATGCTCAATGGGGGACAGATCCGGAGATCTTGCTGGCCAGGGTAGTTGACTTACACCTTCTACAGCACGTTGGGTGGCACGGGATACATGCGGACGTGCATTGTCCTGTTGGAACAGCAAGTTCCCTTGCCGGTCTAGGAATGGTAGAACGATGGGTTCGATGACGGTTTGGATGTACCGTGCACTATTCAGTGTCCCCTCGACGATCACCAGTGGTGTACGGCCAGTGTAGGAGATCGCTCCCCACACCATGATGCCGGGTGTTGGCCCTGTGTGCCTCGGTCGTATGCAGTCCTGATTGTGGCGCTCACCTGCACGGCGCCAAACACGCATACGACCATCATTGGCACCAAGGCAGAAGCGACTCTCATCGCTGAAGACGACACGTGTTCATTCGTCCCTCCATTCACGCCTGTCGCGACACCACTGGAGGCGGGCTGCACGATGTTGGGGCGTGAGCGGAAGACGGCCTAACGGTGTGCGGAACCGTAGCCCAGCTTCATGGAGACGGTTGCGAATGGTCCTCGCCGATACCCCAGGAGCAACAGTGTCCCTAATTTGCTGGGAAGTGGCGGTGCGGTCCCCTACGGCACTGCGTAGGATCCTACGGTCTTGGCGTGCATCCGTGCGTCGCTGCGGTCCGGTCCCAGGTCGACGGGCACGTGCACCTTCCGCCGACCACTGGCGACAACATCGATGTACTGTGGAGACCTCACGCCCCACGCGTTGAGCAATTCGGCGGTACGTCCACCCGGCCACCCGCATGCCCACTATACGCCCTCGCTCAAAGTCCGTCAACTGCACATACGGTTCACGTCCACGCTGTCGCGGCATGCTACCAGTGTTAAAGACTGCGATGGAGCTCCGTATGCCACGGCAAACTGGCTGACACTGACGGCGGCGGTGCACAAATGCTGCGCAGCTAGCGCCATTCGACGGCCAACACCACGGTTCCTGGTGTGTCCGCTGTGCCGTGCGTGTGATCATTGCTTGTACAGCCCTCTCGCAGTGTCCGGAGCAAGTATGGTGGGTCTGACACACCGGTGTCAATGTGTTCTTTTTTCCATTTCCAGGAGTGTAGAACTTCCTAAATTTTTAGGTATTATTACGATAAAAACGTGAATAAGACGTAATATGTCACAGGTTTTTATGTGTCTAATATCTGAAACTTTTGTGTTACGGATAATATCAGATCTAGGAGAAGAAAATGTCAGAAAGTAGACTTACTTTTCTCATTTACATTCGCCATTGTCATACGGTACCACATTC
Organism: Schistocerca serialis cubense; assembly: GCF_023864345.2. NCBI lineage: Eukaryota > Metazoa > Arthropoda > Insecta > Orthoptera > Acrididae > Schistocerca > Schistocerca serialis. The sequence goes on along the minus strand of NC_064643.1, from coordinate 167,988,350 downwards.
TTAAGTGACCCGTCATCGAGAGAAAAACTATTTGTTGGACTGAAACGTGTAATAAGTATAGTACGTGGTGCCTGTTCTAGAACTCTTTAAACAATTCGACATACTGACAACAGCCTCGTAGTAGGTACATTCCTCTTCTCTCACTGAGTTGTTGTCAACTATCACATTTCTAAAACAATGTAACGTTTACAAAAATAATACTGGAAGGAGAAATAACTTATACTATCTATCACTCATTACTAGTGTGACATAGAAAGAGTGAGGTATTCCGCCATAACACTTTTTCACTACCTACCTAGTGACATCCGAAATTTAACGGATAGTAAAATTGACTTCAAATACAAACGGAAATGGTATCTTCTTGACAAGAAAAAGTTAATAAGTAATATAAATTGTCAGCATGTTCCCAGACGTCTAAAACTGACTTCTTCAACCATTTCATGGTCGCCATTATTTTGAATGGAACAAATTTTGAAAGTTTGTGGGAAGGTCTTAGGGGACCAAACTGCTGAGGTCATCGGTCCCTAAGCTTGCGCACTACTTAATCTAACTTAAACTAACTTACGCTAAGGACAGCACACACATACATGCCCGAGGGAGGACCCGAACCTCCGACAGGGGGAGCCGCCCGGACCGTGACAAAACGCCTGGACCGCACGGCTACCCCGCGCGGCTGAATGGAACGTCCAAATAACTAGCTATAAAATGACCACGGCTGTGTAGTTTTCCTTCGCAACCTCCTGAGTCCCATCTCCACAGCTCTACACCACTTCGCAAGTGGTGAGAAACACAATTACAACACGGTTTTTCGTTTTCTCCTTTTGTTCTTCAGTGTTGTGACTGGTTCGATGTGGTTCGCCACGACCCCGCCTTATCTTTTCTGCCCAAATCACTTCGTCAGCGTCAGCAAAGTAGCATCCGCACCAGCGCTTTGGGTTATACAAGGTGAGTCGCTTAATACGTAACTACCCTCTTATTTAGCGAGTGGTTCAAGATATTGAAACGAGTTTTTACCAGATGATAATAAGCGAAGGGAAACTTAATTCTGGTGTCTGCTTGAACCTCTGGTGTTAATCTCTTGAAAAGACGCGAACAGTGGTATAAAGCTCGTTAATGTCGGCCTTGAAACTTTTCACATAAATATCATAAAAATGCGTTAAAACTCAAAAAGAAGGCGGCCAGAAACGGCTCCATCGTTGTGTACAGAAAGAAAATATAGGAGTTGGACTAAAACACGGGAATACCGCAACGAATGAATACTTGAATATAAATGCAACTGCTAGCCAAGCATGCAGATGGCACTAGTATTTGAACACGGACAACTGTACAATGTCCTCAATATGACGCAATATATATATATATATTTGTCTTCTTCTGAAAACTTCTCCTTCTGTTAATTTTATGAAAATATGACTGTGGACTTCTTTTCCTCCATTTCAATTGTAGAGCCAGGCAGCTGACTCCAGGACACACCAGTCACTCTCAAGATGATGCAAAATATAAAGGAATTTTTCTTGACTTCGTTCTATTTCACTTTAATAAAAATGCTTAACACTATTATTAAGTCTTCTCTTATTCGGAAACACATATGATACAAAAGACTCGTAGCTCGTCATACTCCGAGCAGTACAGCATAACAAAAACATACGAGAGAGCCTGACTGGGGCTGTCTAAAACAAAATCATAAACAAATAATTGAATGAAAGTCCCTTCGTTTGTCTGCGCCCCACCGCGCATTCACAATTAACGTATTTGCCAATGCTTATGATCGATCGGTGTCCCAATTTCTTTAAAAATAAATGTTAACTTCACGGTATCCTGGGGATCCTGCATCATGTACCTACACACTTACAACGGTTCAGCCCTCTGTTACTAAGCTCGGAGAGAGCAGAGAATTCGCGTTAGCCACAGCCAAACCAACACAATGGATTTCATGCAAGACAGGGAGTGTTCCTGAAACTGAGGCTGCTGATCGTACAGGGAAAGTTACGATTAAATAAAACACGTACCCCATAAATCACTTCCTAAATACATTGGTTCAAGTAGAATTTGAAAAGATGTTGTATAAACTGATAAAATGTCTCACTTAGTTGGTAGGATATACTCTAATGAAACTCAAATAAACGTACGTGTTTCAATATATCAATGCAGAATCTCAGACTTATTTACAAGAAATGGTTTACCACTCACAGCCACGTAACACGGCGTAAGGACAGTGGTCGTCAAACATCATAACCGACAAGGACCAGAGATGGGTTTCATACCTTAACAACAGCAATAGCCTTACAACCCGACGGGAATTGCTGCTGCCCACGAATGCAAGTCCATTCGAATAACTTTTTGAGGAAACATTCGAGCATGAACTATGTGCAGTGGACATTCTGAATTAGGTACCTCGTGAAAGACCTTTGTTTGCAGTGGCAGGTAATGCAGTGGGTCAAGCGACACGGAAACTGGACATCAGCTGACTGCAGCGGTGTATCGCGTTTGTTTGACAAGGGTGTGATTCCTAATGACTGGCCCGATCGCCACACATTTATATTCCCGTGATTATTTGATGGCATCTAAAGCTTCGAAATCGGTAGTGGAATACCTTAAGAAAATATATTGTGTGAGCTCAGGCTGAAACATTAAATAAAACAGTTTTATTTGTGTTCCGTTTCCTGGAATATGTCACTGATAATCTAGTCAGCACAAGACATGCTTCTTCATCACCTATTATATCGTA